>NC_084631.1:13423674-13558674 GCF_033978795.1 Nerophis ophidion | reverse complement strand
CTAGTGTGTGAATGTGAGTGTGAATGTTGTCTGTCTATCTGTGTTGGCCCTGTGATGAGGTAGAGACTTGTCCAGAGTGTACACCGCCTTCTGCCCAAATGCAGCTGAGATAGGCACCAACGCCCCCCGTGACCCCAAACGGAATAAGCGGTAGAAAATGGATGGATGGAATGTTAAAAATACGATATAATGCCTTGTGCACTTTAAGTTGATATTATGTATTTTGATTAAATAATGTAAAGGCCAACTGAAATGAGATTTTCTTATTCAAACGGGGATAGCAGGTCCATTCTATGTGTCACACTTGATCATTTCACGATATTGCCATATTTTCGCTGAAAGGATTTAGTAGAGAACATCCACGATAAAGTTTGCAACTTTCGGTGTTAAGAGAAATGCCCTGCCTCTACCGGAAGTCGCAGACGATGACGTCACAACTGTGATGGCTCCTCACATATTCAAATTTATTTTAATGGGAGCCTCCAACAAAAAGTGCTATTTGGACTGAGAAAACGACAATTGCCCCAATAATTTGAACGAGGATGAAAGATTTGTGTTTGAGGATATTGATAGCGACGGACTAGAAAAAAAAAAAAAACACGATTGCATTGGGACGGATTCCGATGTTTTTAGACAGATTTACTAGGATAATTCTGGGAAATCCCTTATCTTTCTATAGTGTTGCTAGTGTTTTAGTGAGTTAAATAGTACCTGATAGTCGAAGGTGTACGTCCACGGGTGTTTTGACACGCAGTGTCTCAGGGAAGTCGACGGCAGCTATGGACGGCACAAGCTCAGCTTTTCACCAGTAAGTGTCATGATCCGTGGTCTGGATCATGTTTAGTTTAGTTATTTTCTGTTAGTTTGGACTCCCTTTGTTGTTTGTGCACCTTGTGAGTTAGTTTGGTCACCATGGTAACGTATTAATTTCACCTGCTGCTGGTTCCAGACGCACACCTGTTTTTGTTAATTACTTTCTTATTAAAGCCTGCCTTGTCCCGTCAGTCGGTCTTGGTCCCTTGTTTGCGGTAAGCAACTGTTACGTTGGTTTGTTCTAGATTTCTTGTTCCCTGATCCTGTGCTCATGTTAGCATTAGCTTCTGTGCGTTTCGGTATGCATATCTTTTGGTCTTGTCATCTGTTTTTGCACCAGTGTTTTTGTTATTAAATCACCTTACCTTTACGTTGTTGTCTATGTTTGCACTGGAGGAACGATCCCGCATTAAAATACGACCCACATGTGACAGTAAGAAGCGACTTTTTAACCACAACTTTCTCACCAAAACCTGCTGGTTGACATGTAGTCGGGATCCATGTTCGCTTGACCGGGCTCTAATCCATAGTAAAGTTTCACCTCCAGGAATTTTAAACAAGGAATCACCGTGTGTTTGTGTGGCTAAAGGCTAAAGCTTCCCACCTACATCTTTCTACTTTGACTTCTCCCATATTAATTGAACAAATTGCAAAAGATTCAGCAACACAGATCTCCAAAATACTGTGTAACTATGCAGTTAAAGCAGACGACGTTTAGCTGTGTGTGTGCGCAGCGCTCATACTTCCTAAAAACCCGTGACGTCTTGCGTCCACGTCATCATTACACAACGTTTTCAAGACGAAACTCCCGGGAAATTTAAAATTGCAATTTAGTAAACTAAAAAGGCCGTATTGGCATGTGTTGCAATGTTAATATTTCATCATTGATATATAAACGATTAGACTGCGTGGTGGGTAGTAGTGGGTTTTTAGTGGGCCTTTAAAAGTGTTAATAAACAAAAAGACAAAACTTCTGTTTGTCTTGTCCTTTTTTTTTTTTTTTTTTTGCTGATCCGAAAAATTATCCGATCCGTGACTCTGATCCGAGAATCGATCCGAAGCGTGAGTTTTTTTTATCCGTTGCACCTCTAATCGCGATACAGTTTTAAGCCATATCACCCAGGCTTGATAAAAGGACATGTAGTTGTTTTTTTTTAGATTACAAAAATACAAAATTCAGTTATTTTAAGAAAAAAATCTACAAATAAACTTGACTTTATCGCATATTCAATGAGTTTAATTATTAGCTGCTTCCACTTAACACCCTGTCCAATTTGCAGTTTAAATCAACAATACCCCGGCTTTAGTTGGAACATTGATGGTACACTTTTTTTTGCGAGATAAATCAAATCTTATAGTTTTGAAAAAAATCATCATCAAAAGTATTTGGACACTTTCATTGCGAGTGAGGGCAAGGCCAGCCCCTGGCATAAATACTCTATGCCCCTTTTTTCACCAAGTACCACCTCAGAAAAAAACGTTGCTCTCAAAGTACCACCATAATGACACCCATTAAAATACAGTAAGGTAGAAACCCTAAGTTTTAATTAAAAACAAGTCTGTTTTTTTGTAACACGATTTTTTTTTTTTTTACTATTTTTGGCCATTGTGACACTACACACTTTGAACTGTAACACTGTTTGAATATAGCAAAATAAAACACTGTACTTTAATCAAGTGATATTTTTTTTACGTACCACTAGATGGAGTTCACTATTGGTACACGGACTCTGTGATATCGGTAAGCGGTCACTTCAAGCTGATCATCAACGTGGTCGTTGTTTGCTTGTTATAGTTTGATGGACTAAATGACGTCACGGGTATGATGTCCATTCAAAAGCCCATTGAGATAATGGCTAATTTAGCATCACTTGACCCCCGTCATCACGACAGATTTGTGGTCGTTTTTTTAGAACAACGGCACTATTTATGTTTATAGTGTAGCCGGTCCTATCCCCCAAAGATATAATGTCTTAAAAACATTTTTATATACATTTTTGTCCATTAGTTGTGTTATGTTTACTGGTTTGATTAATGCCTAAGTGGCATCGGGAGTTTTGAATTGGCATCATTGGGTAATACAGTATATTGCCCAAAATGCTGCCTGGGGGCCCTTTGCAGCCCGACAATCATTAGCATTCGAATATTAGCATGCTAGCTTTTATTTTTTTGGGCGACAAACATTTTGTTGCTCGATACCTGTTGGCATGCTTACATTAGTATGTTAGTATTTTTTTAAGCTTATTTCATAGGTATTCACCTTTTAGCGAGAATACCTACAAAATATAAAAAAATATTAGCATGCTAGCTTTTTTTGTCATTACTCGATACCTGTTAGCATGCTTACGTTAGTATGCTAGCTTTTTTAAAGCTAATTTTGTAGATATTCACCTTCAGTGAGAATACCTACAAAATGTGAAAAAAAATATTAGCATGCTAGCTTTTTTTTGCCATCAAACATTTTGTTACTTGATAACTGTTAACATGCTAGCTTTTTTAAGCTAATTTCATAGGTATTCACCTTTAGCGAGTATACCTACAAAATATAAAAAAATATTAGCATGCTAGATTTTTTTGCCATCAAACATTTTGTTACTCGATAGCTGTTAGCATGCTTACGTTAGTATGCTAGCGCTTTTTAAAACTAATTTCGTAGGTATTGACCTTTAGCGAGAATACCTACAAAATATAAAAAATTATTAGCATGCTAGCTTTTTTGCCATCAAACATTTTGTTACTCCATTCCTGTTAGCATGCTTACCTTAGTATGCTAGCTTTTTTAAGCTAATTTTGTAAGGTATTCACCTTTAGTGAGAATACCTACAAAATATAAAAAAAATATTAACATGCTAGCTTTTTTTGCATCAAACATTTTTTTACTCGATCCCTGTTAGCATGCTTACGTTAGTATGCTAGCTTTCTTTTAAGGTAATCTTGTAGGTATTCACCTTTAGTGAGAATACCTACAAAATATAAAAAAATATTAGCATGCTAGCTTTTTTTGCCGTTATACATTTTGTTACTTGATACCTGGTAGCATGCTTACGTTAGTGTGCTAACTTTTTTCAAACTAATTTTGTAGTTATTTACCTTTAGCATCAAAACATTTTTTACCTGATACCAATTAGCATGCTAGCTTTTTTAAAGCTCATTTTGAAGGTATAAACCTCAGTCATATTTTGGTACTTGATTCTCCCCAAGAGGGCTTCACGGTGGCAGAGGGGTTAGTGCGTCTGCCTCACAATACGAAGGTCCTGCAGTCCTGGGTTCAAATCCAGGCTCGGGATCTTTCTGTGTGGAGTTTGCATGTTCTCCCCGTGAATGCGTGGGTTCCCTCCGGGTACTCCGGCTTCCTCCCACTTCCAAAGACATGCACCTGGGGATAGGTTGATTGGCAACACTAAATTGGCCCTAGTGTGTGAATGTGAGTGTGAATGTTGTTTGTCTATCTGTGTTGGCCCTGCGATGAGGTGGCGACTTGTCCAGGGTGTACCCCGCCTTCCGCCCGATTGTAGCTGAGATAGGCGCCAGCGCCCCCCGCGACCCCGAAAGGGAATAAGCGGTAGAAAATGGATGGATGGATGGATTCTCCCCAAAAATATATATTGGTACTTGGCGCATGTAACATTTAGGATGTTAGCATGCTAAAATTTGCGTGAGAGGTTCAGCTAATTTAGCAGGTGTGAAAAAATTTGGTATTTCATTAATGCTAACCATAAGCGTGTTATTGCTAGCATGTTAGCACAGTGCTGTTAGCATGCTGGCTTTTTTTTTTTTAGCTCATTTTGTTTATATTTTTCCTGGTCAGCGTGTTAACTGTTCGCATGTCAGTTTGGCTTTGGCTCGTCAAGAAGTTTCTAGTTCTTTAAAAATAAAATCTATATTTTGTACTTGTTTTAAAGGGGAAAACTACCAAAATGGCTGCCGCATTCTTCAGTTTTTCTGTCTGTGGCCCTCAGTGGAAAAAGTTTGGGCGCCCCGGCGGCAAACCCTCGTTTATCGCCGTTAATTTGTTGTGGTAAATGAATTTCCACAAAGTTGAAATGATTAATTACCCAAAAAAGTGTCCAAATACTTTTGTGTGTACCTACTACATTCCACTTCCTTTACTTAGCTTGGTAGCTCGTGATTTGGCGTTCAATGCCGGCGGCTCTGCTTCCTCCTCAATGCTGCGACTGGCCACCAGGTCCTGCAGCTGGAGGGCGCCGCCGCCGATGAAGCAGAAGGCGGGACACATGGGAGCCGAGCAATCCACAAGCCCCTCCCACAGCACTCGCAGGGAGTGGGCGTCGTAGAAGGCCACGCGGCCCTCGTCGCAGTCCAGACACACGCCCAGTCTGGGCGGCAGGGGCGCCGTGTAAGGGGGCGTGGCCTTGTGCGAGCTGGCCACGCTCCTACAGTCTCTCAGGTTGTGGGGGGCGTGTCCTCGGGGGAGGAGGAGCTTGCCCATGCCGACAGTGAGGAAGCAGAAGGGAGGCGGGTCCTGGCCGTCCTCTGCGCCGCTGTCATGGCCGCTGTCGGGGTCGTACCTGAAGAGCAGAGGCGGGACAAGATTTTAACCCGTAGCCTATCCCAGCTGACTCGGAAGTCCTCTTCTGTCACGCATCGGATGTCTAAAACTAGATCGTACCGTGGACTCGTCACGTCCTGGGGCTGATGGAACCACTCTTGAAGCCTCACCTCCTGTCCTACTCCCACCTGAGAGAGGAGTAGTGTTAAGCCTCCTGTCATTTAGACGATCTTTGACTAGTGTTTTGACAGTAGAGCCTTGAAACAAGAGCAGGGCGCTGTAGTTTTTGTAGTCAAGGCTCCTGTCATATAGAGGATCTTTGACTAGTGTTTTGGCAGTAAAGCCTTAAAAAAACCGTAGATTGCTTTTGTATTCGTAACAATCCTGAAAAAAGGCAGTGCTCCTGTTATATAAAGGATCTTTGACTTGTGTTTTGCACAAAATACTTAAAACAGTAGAGCATTCTTGTCATTTAGAGCAGTGGTCCCCAACCTTTTTGTAGCTGCTGACCGGTCAACGCTTGATAATTTGTCCCGCGGCCTGGCGGATGTTATTTTTTTGTCATGAAAAAGGGAGGTTTTTCAGGTTGGTGCACCAATTGTAAGTGTATCTTGTATTTTTTTATGTTGATTTAATAAAAGTAAAAAATAAAAACAATTAATAAATTCTTCTGCAGCCCAGTACCAATTGGCCGCGGCCCAGTGGTTGGGGACCACTGATTTAGAGGATCTTTGCTAGTGTTTTGGCAGTAAAGCCTTAAAAACAGTAGAGTGCTTCTGTTTTTGCAACAACCCTCAAAAAAGGACAAGCTCCTGTTATATAGAAGAATCTTTGACTTGTGTTTTGCAGAAAGTACTTGAAACAGTAGAGCATTCTTGTCATTAAAAGGATCTTTGACTCATGTTTTGAAAAAAGTATTTTAAAACATAGTCAAAGGCTCCTGTCATAGGCAGAGCTGCTGTTATATAAAGGATATTTGACTTGTGTTTTGCACAAAGTACTTGAAACAGTAGAGCATTCTTGTCATATAAGGATCTTTGACTCAAGTTTTACAAAAAGTATTTGAACAAATTGTCAAAGGCTCCTGTCATATAGAGGATCTTTGACTAGTGTTTTGGCAGTAGAGCCTTAAAACAAGAGCAGGGCGCTTCTGTTTTTGTAGCAACCCTTATAAAAAAAAAGAGAAAAGATCCTGTTGTATAAAGGATCTTTAATTCCCATTTTGCAAAAGGTACTTAAAAAATAGTCAAAGGCTCCTGTCATGTAGAGGATCTTTGACTAGTGTTTTGGCAGTAGAGCCTTAAAAACAGTATAGTGCTTCTGTTTTTGCAACAATCCTCAAAAAAGCAGAGCTCTTGTTATACAAAGGATCTTTGACATGTGTTTTGCACAAAGTACTTAAAACAGCAGAGCATTCTTAACATATAGAGGATCTTTGACTTGTGTTCTGCAGTAAAAACTTGAAAGAGTAGAACATTCTTGTCATAAAAGGATCTTTGACTCATGTTTTGCAAAAAGTACTTAAAAAATTGTCAAAGGCTCCTGTCATAGAGAGAGCTCCAGTTATATAAAGGATCTTTGACTTGTGTTTTGCACAAAGTACTTGAAGCAGTAGAGGATTCTTGTCATAAAAGGATCTTTGACTCATGTTTTGCAAAAAGTACTTAAAAAAATAGTCACAGGCTCCTGTAATATAGAGGATCTTTGACTAGTGTTTTGGCTGTCGAGCCTTACCATGAATTGATTAACGTGGACCCCGACTTAAACAAGTTGAAAAACTTATTCGGGTGTTAACATTTAGTGGTCACTTGTACGGAACATGTACTGAACTGTGCAATCTACTAATAAAAGTATCAATCAATCAACCCTGTAGTATAGAGAATCTTTGACTAGTGTTTTGGCAGTAGAGCCTTAAAAACAGTAGTGCTTCTGTTTTTCTAACAACCCTCAAAAAAGTTAGAGCACCTGTTATACAAAGGATATTTGACTCATGTTTTGCAAAAAGTACTTAAAAAATATTCAAAGGCTCCTGTAATATAGAGGATCTTTGACTAGTGTTTTGTCAGTAAAGCCTTAAAAACAGTAGATTGCTTCTGTTTTTGCAACAACCCTCAAAAAAGGCAGAGCTCCTGTTATATAAAAGAATCTTTGACTTGTGTTTTGCACAAAGTACTTGAAACAGTAGAGCATTCTAGTCATAAAAGGATCTTTGACTCATGTTTTGAAAAAAGTATTTTAAAACATAGTCAAAGGCTCCTGTCATAGGCAGAGCTGCTGTTATATAAAGGATATTTGACTTGTGTTTAGCACAAAATACTTGAAACAGTAGAGCATTCTTGTCATATAAGGATCTTTGACTCAAGTTTTGCAAAAAGCACTTGAAAAAATAGTCAAAGGCTCCTGTCATATAGAGGATCTTTGACTAGTGTTTTGGCAGTAGAGCCTTAAAACAAGAGCAGGGCGCTTCTGTTTTTGTAGCAACCCTTATAAAAAAAAAGCAAAAATCCTGTTGTATAAAGGATCTTTAACTCACATTATGCAAAAGGTACTTAAAAATAGTCAAAGGCTCCTGTCATGTAGAGGATCTTTGACTAGTGTTTTGGAAGTAGAGCCTTAAAAACAGTAGAGTGCTTTTGTTTTTGCAACAACCCTCAAAAAAGCAGAGCTCTTGTTATACAAAGGATCTTTGACTTGTGTTTTGCACAAAGTACTTAAAACAGTAGAGCATTCTTAACATATAGAGGATCTTTGACTTGTGTTCTGCAGTAAAAACTTGAAAAAGTAGAGCATTCTTGTCTTGGCAGTAGAGCCTGAAAAACAGTAGTGCTTCTGTTTTTCTAACAACCCTCAAAAAAGTTAGAGCTCCTGTTATATAAAGGATATTTGACTCATGTTTTGCAAAAAGTACTTAAAAAATATTCAAAGGCTCCTGTAATATAGAGGATCTTTGACTAGTGTTTTGGCAGTAGAGCCTTAGAAACAGTAGTGCGTCTGTTTTTCTAACTACCCACAAAAAAGGCAGAGCTCCTGTTATTTAAAGGATCTATGACTTGTGTTTCGCAGTAAGTACTTAAAAAAATAGTACAGCACCCCTGTCGTATAGAGGATCTTTGACCAATGTTTCGGCAATAGAGCCTTAAAAAACAGTAGAGTGCTTCTGTATTTGTAAGAATCCTCAAAAAAGGCAGTGCTGCTGTTAAATAAAGGATCTTTGACTTGTGTTTTGCACAAAGTACTTAAAACAGTAGAGCATTCTTGTCATATAGAGGATCTTTGACTTGTGTTCTGCAGTAAAATCTTGAAAAAGTAGAGCATTCTTGTCATACAGAGGATCTTTGACTTGTGTTCTGCAGTAAGTACTTGAAACAGTGGAGCATTCTTGTCATGTAAGGATCTTTGACTCATGTTTTGCAAATATAGGTTCCTGTCATAGAGAGAGCTCCTGTCAAACAGAATCTTTGACACCTGTTTTTGTCGTATAACCCTAAAAACAGCAACGCTCCTGTTAGATAAAAGATCTTTGACTTGTGATTTGCAGTAAGTACTTAAGACAGTAGAGCGCGCCTGACATATGAAGGATCTTTGACTTCTATTTTTGCAGTGTGTACTTCAAAAAACACTGCAGTGCTCTGGTATATAAAGGATCTTCGATTTGCACTTTGCAGTATGTACCTAAAGAAAGCGCTCCTGTCATTTAAAGGATATTTGACTTGTTTTTTACTGTAAGAACTTAAAAACAGTAGCACGCTCCTGTCATATGGAGGATCTTTGACTCGTGTTTTGTAGCAAGTTCCTAAAAACAGCACAGCGCTCTTGTGACATGGGGGATCTTTGACTCGTCTTTGAAACAACAGCCTAGCGCTCCTGTTTTTGTTGTACAATCCTACGTAAAAAACACAGACCTCCTGTCTTATAAAGGATCTTCGATTTTTGTTTTTTCAGTAATTACTCAAAAAAACAGTAGAGTGCGCTTGTTATATTAAGGATCTTTGACTTCTGTGATAGCCTCTGCAAACCCGAAAGGGACAAGCGGTAGAAAATGGTTGGATGGATGGACTTCTGTTTTTGCAGTCCGTACTTAAAAACAGGAGTTTGCTCCGGTCAAATAGAGAATCGTCGACTCCTATTTTGTAGTAAACCCTAAAAACAGCAGCGCTCCTGTCATATAAAGGATCTTTGACGTGTGCTTTGCAGGACGTTAGTAAAAAGAGGAGAGCGCTTCCCTCATATGGAGGATCTTTGTCTACCGTTTTTGTAGCAAGTTCCTAAAAACAGCACAGCACTCTTATGACTTGTAGGATCTTTGACTCGCCTTCAAAGAACAGCCGAGCACTCCTGTTTTTGAAATACAATCCAAACAACAGCAGACGTCCTGTTATATAAAGGATCTTCGATTCTTGTTTTTTTCAGTAATTACTCAAAAACAGTAGAATGTTCTTGTTATATTAAGGCTCTTTGACTTCTGTTTTTGATTTAAGTACTTAAAAACTGGAGAATACTTCTGTCAAATAGAGAATCTTGGACTCCTATTTTGTAGTACAACCCTAAAAACAGCGGTGCTCCTGTCATATAAAGGATCTTTGACTTGTGCTTTGCAGGAGGTAAGTAAAAAGAGGAGAGCGCTTCTGTCCTATCTTTGGATATTAGATTCATGTTTTTATAATAAGTACTTAAAAACAGTACAGCGCTCCTGTCAAATACAGGATCTTTGCCTCGTGTTTTTTGCACTTCGTCACATGCAGCGTTCCGTTGCGTCACCTTGACCAGGTAGGATCCAGGCTCCACCGAGCACGCCCAGTAGTGTCTGCCCTCAGAGACAGCCAGGTCGGCTACCAGGAGGTCGGAGGTCAAGTGACAAGCCGTGAGCGTGCGGTCGGCCACCTTCAGCAGGGAGAGGCCCGGCACGCTGCGGGCGTACGTTTGACCTTTACCCAGTGCCAGCCTGTCGGAGTGCAGACCCCAGCCAGGGTCCAGCGAGAAGGACAAGACTGGCAGAGGAAGAAGGACAAGAGGAAGACAGAAAAGAGGAAAGGATGGCAGGACGGAGGGTTAGATTGTGATGCTGGGTCAGGAGGAACAACACGGTGGAAGAAATAACGGAAAGGTTGCAAGTAGCAGGGAAAGTAGAAAAGGTACAAGTTAGTTTTAATTATGATCTATTTAACTATACAAATAAATAACTAATAATAAACTAATATACAAACAACAACAATGGCACGACTAATAATAATACAACCACAGTAATTCTACTCACAATGATGACATTTAGTATTTAATGCTGCTGGGATTAAAACAGCGTATATATTCATGTGTAAAAAGGAAAAGAAAAAATATATATCAAAGGTTTCTTATTGTTGTCTTTCTCCACGTGTGGCATATCGAGGACCAAATTAAGTTTCTCATGCTCGCATGTCGTGCAACAACAACAACAACAGTGCGAGTGACAAGTGTGAAGACAAGGTAAAAGTGACATGACATACAGTGGGGCAAAAATGTATTTAGTCAGCCACCGATGGTGCAAGTTCTCCCACTTAAAATGATGACAGAGGTCTGTAATTTCCATCATAGGTACACTTCAACTGTGAGAGACAGAATGTGAAAAAAGAAAATCCAGGAATTCACATTGTAGGAATTTTAAATAATTTATTTGTAAATTATGGTGGAAAATAAGTATTTGGTCACCATTCAAAGCTCTCACTGATGGAAGGAGGTTTTGGCTCAAAATCTCACGATACATGGCCCATTCATTCTTTCCTGAACACCGATCAATCGTCCTGTCCCCTTAGCAGAAAAACAGCGCCAAAGCATGATGTTTCCACCCCCATGATTAACAGCAGGTATGGTGTTCTTGGGATGCAACTCAGTATTCTTCTTCCTCCAAACACGACGAGTTGAGTTTATACCAAAATGGATACATGGATGATACAGCAGAGGATTGGGAGAATGTCATGTGGTCAGATGAAACCAAAATAGAACTCTTTGGTTTTTGGTTCTGAGCTTTGAATGGTTGACCAAATACTTATTTTCCACCATGATTTACAAATAAATTCTTTAAAATTCCTACAATGTGAATTCCTGGATTTTTTTTCACATTCTGTCTTTCACAGTTGAAGTGTACTACCTATGATGAAAATTACAGACATCTGTCATCATTTTAAGTGAGAGAACTTGCACAATCGGTGGCTTACTACTTTTTTGCCCCACTGTATGTATGTGTGTATATAGATATGTGTGTGTGTGTACAGTATATATATATATATATATATATATATATATATATATATATATATATACCCTTGTGTGTGTGTGTATATATATATATATATATATATATATATACACACACACACAAGGGCTTTAAAAAATAAAGAAGTTGACGTGAGATTAATCCTAAAAAAAGTTATTGCATTAAAGCAGATTAATCATGCAATGACTGTACATGCTCCTTTACTTTAACCGCGCCAAGTAAAACAACAACAAAAAATGTTCTTGAATAACATTCTAACCATAAACGTACATTTGTGTTGAAATATTTGGTCTTTTTTTAAGCAAACCAGTAATAATGTAAATTGTGGAGCTAAAAATTTATTATGGCAATAAACTCAATTCAATAACACATTTTTATAAAGCTTATCTTATTAAGTTTTGAATTTGCTCATAATGTTGCAAATCAGATAATGTGATAAGTTGTTTTGACAAAATAAGGTGGCTAGTTACAATAACTAAACAAAAACTACTATTGGCTGCCATTTAAGTCATTTGGTTTTTGCCCTGAAATCCTTCTAGTATCCCGAACGAACTCCCTGAGGAAGCAAAAATGATTTTCTGATAAAAAGAACAAGGAAAATTAAATGACTTTACTATTGGTTGTATATACCAAAAAAAAAAATTAAAGCATAAAAAAAGTGGAATAAAAGAGCAAACAGGTGAAATGTAAGAAGAAAAAGTTACAAAGATAACTAATAACACAAAGCTGCCATGCAAGCTGTTTTTTGCTATAAAATAATGTTTCAGAATAAATGTCATGAATTATTGACCTACTCAAGGGTCCAATTACTTCACATCAAATATTCCACTTTGAAATATTTTTTGGTAAAATATTTCACATTTTGTGTGTTTGCCAAACAAGTTTACTTTGACAAAAATCGCATTTTAGAAACACACAAAAACATTAAAAAATAATTAAAAAAAAAAAAACGTACAAATGACGGATAGATCTGAAGTTGATCTAGAGATTTAAGCATTAAAGCTAAAAAAAAACTGTGGACTTTTTTTAACACTTTCATGAGTGGGATCATTTTGGATCCCTGAGAATTGTACTGTGATTTGTTTTAAACTGCCATTGCTCAAAAGATAATAATGAATTAAAATCAACATTGTTATGAGTTACTGACCTAATTAAAGCTACATTTACTTCGCATCAATTATTCCACTTTGAACAGTTTTTAAAGGGAAATGTTGCCTATTTTGTGTTTCTGCAATAAAAAACAGTATTTCTTTAACAAGAAGGGCATAAAACATTACAAAAAAAACAACCTTATATCAACAGATAGGTCTGAAGTTAATTTACGGATTTGAGCGTTGAAAATAAGTCATATATTACTTTTCTTGAGGGGAGCCCTAGGGGTTAAAAAATAATTAAATACTGTATTGGTTTTGAAAGTGAATCAATCAATCAATATATGTTTATTTACAAACCACGTTTCCATATGAGTTGGGAAATGGTGTTAGATGTAAATATAAACGGAATACAATGATTTGCAAATCATTTTCAACCCATATTCAGTTGAATATGCTACAAAGATGTTCAATCTGATAAAGATTTTTTTTTTGCAAATAATAACTTTAGAATTTGATGCTAGCAACACGTGACAAAGATGTTGGGAAAGGTGGCAATAAATACTGATAAAGTTGAGGAATGCTCATCAAACACTTATTTGGAACATCCCACAGGTGTGCAGGCTAATTGGGAACAGGTGGGTGCCATGATTGGGTATAAAAACAGCTTCCCAATTTCCCAACTCATATGGAAACGGGGTTTGTATATACCCCTAAATCACAAGTGTTTCAAAGGGCTGTACAAGCCACAACGACATCCTCGGTTCAGATCCCACATAAGGGCAAGGAAAAACCTGCAACCCAGTGGGATGTCAAAGTGAAAAATATCAAAATGGCCCTGAGATGCTTTGATAATAATTTTGTTTGTATTGCATGCTTCGCCATATCCTCTAGTCCTCAAGTGATGAAGTTACTTGGAAACACCGTACTCTATTTTTCGCCATGGTAGTAAGGATTCGTGTCTTCGATGTGGTTTCGCACTGTGGATAGACAACATGTTTGTTGCAGCTTGCTCTCAAATTGGAGCCAATATTCAGGGGAGACCCTGTTGGAATTCGGGATCGATTCCTACTTTGTATCCTATATGTGGTGCTAATATGAGTGTGATTGTAGTCTTACCAGGAGCAGGAGGCGTGTGGAGATAAACCTCCTCGCTGTAGTCCCCAAAACCGGCCTTGTTGCAGCCCCTCACCCTCAGCACATAAACACTGTTTATCTGCAGCTGGTCCACCACGGCGCTGGTGCCTCGCACTTCGTCCAGACGCCGCCACGCGGCGGAGGCGTCGGGGGATCGAGTTCCGCCCCACGTGGCCCCAACTGCTCCTGTGCGCCTTTGGAACTCGACGGAGAAGTGCCACGCCGGGGCCGAGTCCTGAGGGAGGCGCCAGCACAGGAAGAGCTGGTCGTAGGCAAGCGTCTTCTGAGTGTCGATCACCGGCGCCAGCGGAGCTGAGGGACATGGCGAACATGATCACCTTTCACCTTATGTCAGGTGTCCCAAATGAAGTGTCCAATGGCCTACCACGTATGAACGCCAAGCCGCGAATGAGCGGAATCTCTTTTGACGCGTCTAGGTGGAAGTGTCGGAACGAAGGATCGGCGTTCAGGGAGAAACATCGCAGGTTGGCGATGGCCTTAACCAACCTGCAGAGATAAAAGTCCCTTCAGAGACAAAACGAGTCCAGAAAAGTTGTCAAGAGCGAGTGAAAGTCACCTGTTGTGAGTGACCCTAGCAGCCTGGACAAAACACGGCTGGTCGGTCTCCTTGAGAAGCTCGTGTGCATAGGACATCAGGCCGGCCTGATCCAGCATGTCCCGCCTCCTTGACACCTGAGCAGACAGAGTCTCCACCCTCCTGTTGCGGGACCCCTCCAGGGCCGTGGCCAAGGACCCCTGGCGCTCGGCGATGGAGGCCCCCAACTCCTGCATGCAGCGGGTCAGCTGGTGGAGAGCTACAGCACTGTTGGCCTGCACGCACACAAGGAGGCCAGTGGTAGGACTGCATATATTCATTTATTAATAAATCAATCTCTATTTTACTTAATATTTTTACTTGTTACATTTTCATAGGTTAAATAAATAATAAGAATAATATATATAATTTAAAAAAGCAAAAATAAATACAATTAATTCATTTATACCCATTCATCCATCCATTTCCTACCGCTTGTCCCTTTTGGGGTTGCAGGGGGCGCTGGAGCCTATCTCAGCTACATTCGAACGGAAGGTGGTGTACACCCTGGACAAGTCGCTACTTCATTGCAGGGCCAACACAGACAGAGAGACAACATTCACACTCACAGACTACGGCCAATTTAGTCTGGCCAATCAACCTATCACCAGGTGCATGTCTTTGGAGGTCCTCGGTTTAGAGGTCACGGTTCGGTTCATTTTCGGTACAGTAACAAAACAACAAAATATAAATTTTTTGGTTATTTATTTACCAAATTTGTAAACAATGGCATAACATACATATAAACACAGGGTCCAATGCCAGGGTTAATACATATATAACATATATAAAATAAAAACTAAATAAGTTAAGGCTCAGAATGGTTTCTTAACAAAACTTTTCTACATATAAAGGGCTTTTTTTGATTGATTGATTGAGACTTTTATTAGTAGATTGCACAGTACAGTACATACAATTGACCACTAAATTCTAACTCCCCAATAAGTTTTTCAACTTGTTTAAGTCGGGGTCCACGTTCATCAAAACCGCCCGCCGTTTTTTGTAGACATGTTCCATAAATATTGATGTTAAAGATTTATTTTTTTGTGAAGAATGTTTAGAATGAAGTTCATGAATCCAGATGGATCTCTATTACAATCCTCAAAGAAGGCACTTTAAGTTGATGAGCGCTTCTTGAGCGCTTGGAGTGTTTAGAAAAGCGCGATATAAATATAATTTTTTTTTCTTGTTTTTTTTTTTACTTCTATGTGTAGAAATCTTTATTTATAATTGAATCACTTGTTTTTTTTCAACAAGTTTTAAGTTATTTGTATATCTTTCTTTCCAAATAGTTCAAGAAAGACCACTACAAATGAGCAATATTTTGTACCTGTTATACAATTTAATAAATCAGAAACTGATGACATAGTGCTGTATTTTACTTCTACATCTGTTTTTTTTCAACCAAAAATGCTTTGCTCTGATTAGGGGGTACTTGAATTAAAAAAATGTTCACAAGGGGTACATCACTGAAAAAAGGTTGAGAACCACTGTGTTATGAGAGTAGCGTATGTGTGTGTGTGGCCCTTTAACATGTGACAGCATGTGACGTCAGTGAGCGGTAGATCAAAGGAGTGGCTAGTGTTTTGTTGGATTGGCTCTATGCAAGACCCCAATAAAGCCACGATTTGCAACTAATCGCTGGACTTTTCATTTACCCTGGAGTCCGGAGCTGTGAAGACCCACTGCAGGTAGAGTGAAGGGTTGAGCGCACGGGAGACACTATGGGAGCCGGAAGCAGGAAAGGTGCATCACATGTTTGACGTGTTGTCAGAAGCAGCTGCTGAACAATCTTGGCAAACCTCCGTCCTCCATTGTTGTATCGCGCAGCCAAGGTGTTCCCAAGGGGGAGATCTTAACGAGGCAGGAGGGTCTTCCAGCTCTGGCTTTAACATGTTGTCCTAGCAGGTAGCCGCTAGCATGTCTACTCGTTCGGTACACCTCCGAACCGAACCAAAACCCCCGTACCGAAACGGTTCAATACAAATACACGTACCGTTACATCCCTAATATATATACATATATATATATATATACATATATACATATATATATATATATATATATATATATATATATATATATAAGTGTTTGATGAGCATTCCTCAACTTTATCAGTATTTATTGCCACCTTTCCCAACATCTTTGTCACGTGTTGCTAGCATATATATATATATATATATATATATATATATATATATACACATATATACACATGTATGTATATATACTGTACATACAGCTATATGTATATATATATACACATACATACATACATACATACATATATATATATATATACACACATATATATATATATATATATATATATATATATATATATATATATATATATATACACATATACATACATACAAGTGACGTGCAGTGCCTTCATGGAAAAAAAAAAATGTGAAAAAAAAATAATTAATTATATTGTTTTGTGTATCTAATATAAAGTTATTTTCCATTTAACTTCACCAGTTTTACATTATTTTTTATTTAAAATCGCTTAATTTTCACATTTGCCGTTCAAATACTGAGAACAGACTTGCAGTGAGTCACAGCCAGCTGAACCTCCCCGTGGATTGCGCAATGACTCGGCTAACTGCTGTCTGCTGTGCAGTGAGACCGTATTGCTATATGAATTTTATTATACATTTCCATAGTTTAATTAGCTGAAGTATATAATGTACCGTGTATTTTGTCAACAACTGTATGTGTGTAACGTATTTCTTGTGCTGGGCAATCATAAAACGGCTGCAAAACAAGCACAATGTGAGGCACCCATTCTCCGGCCTCCTGGCGGTAGAGAGCACTAGTGATCCCAGAGATCATTCTTGCACTACTCGGCTAAGCCTGGGAACATCTGAAGCCGGTATGTTTTAAAGTTGTCGTTTGCCTACATATCCTAAAAACAACCGTCCAACATTTTACAACTAATTGTAAACTTATAGGTGCCGACCATCAGAGCAGCGTTGCGACGAAAGAGTGTGTCGATGTTGAGATATTGAGCCGAGTTGGTAAGTGAATTTGTTTGCTAATAGTAGCTACTAGCCGTACCCATGTATATTCTATAGGCGGTTAGCATCGGGTTTTAATCCCGTTTCCTCCAAAGTTTCTGATCCGATTGAATTTATATTTATGTCGAGTCTTTATTTGGGGTACTTAAATATGGTGACTGAGTTTTTTGGTGTTTTAAGGCCATCTGCAATTTTTATGCTACAGTAAAGACAATGAATGAACACGGCCGCTGGAGGGCAGTTACATCTGTTATAGTGGCAACACTGTGTACTTAAGTGATTGTTATTTTGTACATACATGTGATTATTTAATATTGTTAATGTCAGCAGTATTATTGCTAATAATGATCATTTATTTATACTATTCTATACTAGCTAAAGTACCTTCTACATTAAGTTAAAGTACCAATGATTGTCACACACACACTAGGTGTGGTGAAATTTGTCCTCTGCATTTGACCCATCTCCTTGTTCACTCCCTGGGAGGTGAGGGGAGCAGTGAGCAGCAGGGGTCGGAAATCATTTTTGGTGATTTAACCCCCAATTCCAACCTTTGATGAAGAGTGCCAAGCAGGGAAGAATGCTGGTATGAGCTTTTAAACATAACCCATTAACTGCTGCCAATCAAAAGGTGAATAAGATACTCTATAGGGTTCATATGTTTATAAATCTGACTGTGATGAAGTGAGTGCCTCACCAGCCATGAACCTCAAGGCACGTCACTGATACATACAGTACATACATACATACATATATATACACACACACACACACACACACACACATATATATATATACATATATATATATATATATACATATATATATATATATATATATATATATATATATATATATATATATATATTAGGGCTGTGAATCTTTGGGTGTCCCACAATTCGATTCAATATCGATTCTTGGGTCACAGTTCGATAATATAGCGATTTTTTCGATTTGATTCGATTCGATTCAAAAACGATATTTTTCTGATTCAAAACGATTCTGTATTCATTCAATACATAGGATTTCAGCAGGATCTATCCCAGTCCGCTGACATGCTAGCAGAGTAGTAGATTAAAAAAAAAAAAAAGCTTTTATAATTGTAAAGGACAATGTTGTATCAACTGATTGCAATAATGTAAATTAGTTTTAACTATTAAGCGAACCAAAAATATGACTTATTTTATCTTTGTGAAAATATTGGACACAGTGTGTTGTCAAGCTTATGAGATGCGATGCAAGTGTAAGCCACTGTGACACTATTGTTCTTTTTTATTGTTTTTATAAATGTCTAATGATAATGACAATGAGGGATTTTTAATCACTGCTATGTGGAAATTATAATTAATATTGATACTGTTGTTGATAATATTAATTTTTGTTTCATTACTTTTGGTTTGTGTCGTGTTTGTCTCCTCTCAATTGCTCTGTTTATTGCAGTTCTGAGTGTTGCTGGGTCAGGTTTGGTTTTGGAATTGGATTGCATTGTTATGGTATTGCTGTGTATTGGTTTGTTGGATTGATTAGAAAAAAAATAATAATAATAATAATTAAAACAAATTTAAAAAAATAGATGTTTTTAAAAATGAGAATTGATTCTGAATCGCATAACGTAAACGATTCAATTCGTATTCGAATCGATTTTTTTCCACACCCCTAATATATATATATATATATATATATATATATATATATATATATATATATATAAATATACATATACATATACATATATATATATATATATATATATATATACATATATATATATATATATATATATATATACATACACATACATTAAGGCTGTGAATCTTTGGGTGTCCCGCGATTCGATTCAATATCGATTCTTGGGGTCACGATTTGATTCAAAATCGATTTTTTTTTCCCAATTCAAAAGGATTCTCTGTTCATTTAATACATAGGATTTCAGCCGGATCAACCCAGTCTGCTGACATCCAAGCAGAGTAGTAGATTTTTGTAAAAAAAATGTTATAATTGTAAAGGACAATGTTTATCAACTGATTGCAATAATGTAAATGTAAATGTAATGATGAGGTGGCGACTTGTCCAGAGTGTACGCCGCCTTCCGCCCGATTGTAGCTGAGATAGGCACCAGCACCCCCCGCAACCCCAAAGGGAATAAGCGGTAGAAAATGGATGGATGCATGGATGTTTTAACTATTAAACGAACCAAAAATATGACTTATTTTATCTTTGTGAAAACATTGGACAAAGTGTGTTGTCAAGCTTGTGAGATGCGATGCAAGTGTAAGCCACTGTGACACTATTGTTCTTTTTTTTTTATTTTTATAAATGTCTAATGATAATGTCAATGAGGGATTTTTAATCACTGCTATGTTGAAATTATAATTAATATTGATACTGTTGTTGATAATATTCATTTTTGTTTCACTACTTTTGATTTGTTCTGTCGTGTTTGTGTCTCCTCTCAATTGTTCTGTTTATTGCAGTTCTGAGTGTTGCTGGGTAAGGTTTGGTTTTGGAATTGGATTGCATTGTTGTGGTATTGCTGCGTATTGTTTTGTTGGATCGGTAAAAAAAGAAAAAATTTGATTTTTTAAAAATGAGAATCGATTCTGAATCGCACAACGTGAGAATCGCGATTCGAATTCTAATCGATTTTTTACCAAACCCCTCACATATATATATATATATATATATATATATATATATATATATATATATATATATATATATATATATACACACACACACATATATACACACACACATATACACACACACACACATTTATGTATAATGGCCTTCAACGAAGAACAATCCATAAATTAGCGGCACTGTTTTATACCGTTCTATTTATTTAGTATTTATTTACTGTATATTTATTTTATTTTTTTTATTTTCATATGCCTCACTTCTATTGTATGCTTGATCTCTACACTTGGTTTTCACTATTTTACCGTTTTTTTTTTAATTGTTACTTTCCAATGTTCCTCAGAGGGAGCCATCTGCCTCAGGGTTTATCAGCCGTGCTGTGGGGGAGCTTGGTGTCAGCATCCTGGCAGCCACTGTCTGATGACCCCCTGGTGCAGATGGCTCCTGTGATAGAGTTTCCTCACATGTCTCCTCTGTATTCAGCCATGCATTATTTGTTCATATGTGTGTGTGTGTGTGTGTGTGTGTGTGTGTGTGTGTGTGTGTGGTGATAATAAGAGCTCTAGGTCATCGGGGTATTGTTTTAAGTTTGTAAAACAATATTTGTTGCATTTCTTTTATGTGTGAAAAGCGCTTTATGAAAATAGTTTGATTTGATAAAGTTTGATAAGCCGCAGGGTTCAAAATGTAGGAAAAAAGTTGTATAGTCTTGAACTTACAATGAATATGATTAAAATCAAGAGTAAGATTACCAATTTAGTGTTAATATTTGTAGTGGAGCATGTGGGCCCCAAGGTCAAAAAGGTTAAGAACCCCTGACATAAACGACTCTTGTTAAAAAAAAAACTGGAAAAACTGACCTCCATTTGTTTAATGGCGGCCTCCAGCTGCGTGATCTGGCTCTGTATGGTCCCCTGATTGGCCAGGATGTAGTTGACCTGCTGGGTCAGCTTATCCTGTGAAGACAGGGACCAAGAAGCAAGTTATTGTGAGGCTCTGACGGTGAAAAAAAAAAAAAGAGATGCAGACACTATGGCGGGATTGAAGGCACCTTAAGGGCCTGGTAGGCTTGTGTTGTCGGCAGCACTTTGTGGTTGTGGTGGACGCGGCGCGGCTTGCAAAGCGAGCACAGCAGCCGCTGGCAGCTGCAGCAGAACCACTGCAAGCGCTCCTGCTCGTGCTCGGTGCACGTCAACACCTGGAGGCGGCACGCGTGAGTGGAGAGAAACGACGGCGGGAGAGAAGGTAACGAACCTTTGGGCGAAAGTTGTGGGTGGGAAGAATGTTCTCGTGCTGGGCTCGCGGCGTCCCCCAGGGGTGGTAGAGTTTGAAACACCCGTTGCAGAAGTTGGCCTTGCAGTCGGCGCAGCCTTTCGTGGCCTCCAGGGACTGCGGGGGCTTGCAGAAAGCACACGCGATGGCGACGCTGCCGAGGCTCAACGTGTGCCTGTACCTGCAGGACGGCGGTGGACAAACGTGAAATCGGAGATTTCCGAGCAGAAGAACGTGTCGTTACCTTTCTACCATTCGCTCCAGAGTGAGGTTGCGGGGACAATCCGCCAGGCCTCGCTCGGCCAGCTGCACGTCCTCCTGACAGGAAGGACATGCGAACAGCATCGGAGGAGGGGCGGTGTCCTTACGTCTTCGCCCCGGGTATGTGCTGCAAGCTTTTCGGGGTGAAGAGAAAATATTCTTACTGTACAGGCATGAGTTTATTTACAGAATGCTAAAAGAGGAAGGGGCGGTAATTGTACAGCACTTCGGCTACCACTGTGGTAAATTTTAAATGTGCTTTATAAATAAAGTGGATTTGATTTGATTAATTAGAAGCAGGAAATAATTAGCTCAGTGTTTGTAAAACGTTTTTCTCCAAGTACCACCATAATGACCTATATTAAAATAGAGTAGCATAGTAGGCCTAAGTATTCATTAAAAACTAAGGCTGTGAATCTTTGGCTTTGAATCGGTTTGATTCGATTCCTGGGACTAATGGTTTGATTAAAAATTATTCTGGATTCAAAATCAATACATTTTATTAACATTAGGTGCCAGTTCTTTGATTAACTACATTCCTCCATAAAATAAATAAACAGATGTGATACATTTCTATATTACTTTAAAAAAACTGGTTTTGTTTTGATAAAATTCTACCCAAGCATTTAATAAAAACAAATACAAATAAGGCAGGGGTGTCCAAACTACGGCCCCTCCAATTTGGCCCGCGAGACATCATGAGTTCAACAAAGCATCGCACCGAGGATTGCTTTCAAATGATTATTAAAGGCCTACTGAAACCCACTACTACCCACCACACAGTCTGATAGTTTACATATCTAAAAATGAAATATTAACAATGCAACACATGCCAATACGGCCTTTTTAGTTTACTAAATTACAATTTTAAATTTCCCGGGAGTTTCGTCTTGAAAACGTAGTGTAATGATGACGTGTACGCAAGATGTCACGGGTTTTAAGGAAATATGAGCGCTGCACACACACACAGCTAAAAGTCGTCTGCTTTAACGGCATAATTACACAGTATTTTGGAGAGCTGTGTTGCTGAATCTTTTGCAATTTGTTCAATTAATATTGGAGAAGTCACAGTAGAAAGATGGAGTTGGGAAGCTTTAGCCTTTAGCCACACAAACACACGGTGATTCTTTGTTTTAAAACTGAGCTTGTGTTGTCCAGAAAGCTGCCGTCGACTCCCCTGAGACATTGGCGTCAAGACACCCGTGAACGTACACCTCCGACTATCAGGTACTATTTAACTCACTAAAACACTAGCAACACAATAGAAAGATAAGGGATTTCCAAGAATTATCCTAGTAATTGTCTCTAAAAACATCGGAATCCGTCCCAATGCAATCGCGTTTTGTATTTTTTCCTAGTCCGTCGCTATCAATATCCTCAAACGCAAATCTTTCATCCTCGCTGAAATTAATGGGGAAATTGTCGTTTTCTCGGTCCGAATAGCACTTTTTATTGGAGGCTCCCATTAAAAACCATGTGAGGATGTGAGGAGCCCCCACATGTGTGACGTCCTCGTCTGCGACTTCCGGTAGGGGCAGGGCCTTTCTCTTAACACCGAAAGTTGCGAACTTTATCGTGGATGTTCTCCACTAAATCCTTTCAGCAAAAATATGGCAATATCGCGAAATGATCAAGTATGACACATAGAATAGACCTGCTATCCCCGTTTAAATAAGAAAATCTCATTTCAGTAGGCCTTTAAGTGCCAGGCAGTCTCTGAATGCCACATATTTGCTGCCATCTTGTGGACAATGTGAGTAAAACAGATAAGTGATACTTGAAAGTCCTATGATACAATAGCACATCATTTTAATTATATGACATAATCCCAACAACCTGCCCTAGTCAAGGTGTATATATACATATATACAATAACAATGCAACTCACATAAAGATCAACACTCATGGTCATACATAATACAACCTGCTCATTGTGGATATCGTGAAAAACATCCAAACACCATATAAAAAAATCCAAATTACATCCATTTAAATCCATTAGAGTGCATGATGGGAAAAATATAAAAGACTCTCTCCACACTTATCTGATGCATTTTAACTGGTATATATTTCTGATTGATTACAAACGTTCACATACTCTTAATATCCAATTATATTATCAATATATCCAATATATCTATTATACACCCATCATATTAATATAACACGCAGACACACACACACACACTAATATAAACAACACCCAAAACAGTGAAGTTGACACGTTGTGTAAATGGTAAATAAAAAAAAAACAGAATACAATGATTTGTAAACCCTTTCTAACTTCTATTCAATTGATTACACTGCAAAGACAAGATATTTAATGTTGGAACTGAGAAACACATTTTTTAACTGGTTTTGTATGTATATATATATATATATATATATATATATATATATATATATATATATATATATATATATACATATATATATATATATATATATGTATATATAGATATATATATATACATATATATATATATATATATATATATATATATACATACATATATACATATTAATAAATATATATATAGTTACTTTACATGCAGTCGGCTTTCGTTATTACTAGGAATCGCGATTCATTCGAAAATCCTTTTTTTACACCCCTATTAAAAACAAGGCAGAGATTTTATCCATCAAGTATATTCCATATTTTCAGCCACTGTAACATTACACCCAGTTTAAACAGTAACACTGTGTTTGAAAATACAGTAGCTAAATAAAACACTGTCCTTTAATCAAGTGATTCTTTGGCGTTGCACTAGATGGAACCATCCATTTTCTATTTCTATTTATTCCCTTTGGGGTCGCGGGGGGCGCTGGTGCCTATCTCAAATACAATCGGGCGGAAGGTGGCGTACACCCTGGACAAGTCGCCACCTCATCGCAGATCACTAAATTTGACAAAGACTACAAAAAATATATACATAACTATTAAATATAGCAAACTAATAGTTTCACTTTTATAATGATCAGGCGGTTTTTTTTTTTTTACCTTACTGTAGGGTTTTTCTGTGTATAGCTCTTCGAGGCAGTAGTGGCTGTTTTAAAATGGTGCTATATAAATAAAGACTTTGTACAGTCCAACAGTAACAGAACCAATAGCGGTAAGGAGCAAACTTGCTTACCCAGCAATAATTCACAGCATAATGTGTTCGATGTGAACAGCAGCAACATTTTTTAAAGTGCTTCAAGGCGTAAAATCTGCTGGGTGTTGACCAGTCCTGAAAAAGCCCAACAGGAGGTTGCCTACAGCCACAGCCGTCAATGCTAATGTGTTATGACTTGCCCATGAATACAGTATGGATAGACTAGGTATTTTCCTAGTGTCGACCAGGCTGTATAGAGTCAACAGTGTGCCAGCTAGATGGTGTAAACATTTCTCTGCAATCATTATTTTGGCGACGTTGCCAAAAGCAGACCAGCCAATAAGCCACGCCCTCCTCCTCTTAGTTTCCACACAGACGGGCAATAACGAGAAGCAGCACAAGAGCCATGTTGGGTTTGGGTGCAACATTTGTGGAGGTTCTAGACATCTACTCCTCCTGTTTGTACCACCTTAAAAACTGCAGACTTCTTGTTATGTAAAGGATCATTGACTCACAGTAGAGCGCTCCTGTCATATTGGGGATCCTCGACGACTGTTTTTGTCGTAAAACCCTGAACACAAAGGCGCCCCTGTAAAAGAAAGGATCTTTGACTTGTGTTTCTGCAGTAAGTACTTAAAAATAGTAAAGCGCTCTTGTCAAATAGAGGATCTTTGACTCCTTTTTTTTGGCGTACTACCCTAAAAACAGCAGCGTTTGCAGTAAGTACTTAAAAAACGTAGAGCACTCCTGTCATGTAGAGGATCTTTGAAGTATAACTCTAAAAAAGCAATGCTCCTGTCAATTACAGCAGTGGTGTCAGGCTTGCCACTGACAGTTTGTTATAGTTTTCCCTCTGTGTGTTTAGTATTTCCTGTTTTTAGTTCCTGGCAGCGCTCTTATTTTGTCTGTTTCCTTTTTTTTTTCCCTGTGTGCTGTTTTCCCCTCAGTTGCAGCTGATTGGCACCTGGCCACACCTGGTGTCAATCAGCCCACTTTTATTTGAGTCTGATTTTGTCCTCCAGTCAGTTGCTGGATTATTGATTTGTCATGTCGATGTCGCTCTTGTCGTTGCTACCTGTCGTGTTTTGTCAATGCAGCATTGCGGTAAGCTTTGTTTGATTGCGTTTTTTAGCTTACTGCCTTTTGTTCCCTGCTTCCAAATTTGTTTTCATATTTCATGTACGACTTCTGTTTCCGGCTCGAGACCTGCTAGCTTCCACACTAGGCCTTTTTGTTTTTGCTAGCTTCCATGCTAAGCTCCGTTTATTTTCTACTTCCCATGCTAGCTCTTTTTGTTTGTTATCTGCCCATGTGCACGCTTTTTGTTTGTACCCTTTGTTTGTTTTTGTCTAAGTGTTTTCAATTAAATCATGTTTTCCTGCAAAATGCTTCCCTCCTTCTCTGCATCTTGGGGTTTGTCACAAACTAACTCTGACAAGTGGTCCCCAACCACCGGGCCGCAGAATTTTTTTTTTTTTAAATTTTTGATTTTGTATTTTATTTATTTTCATTAAATCAACATAAAAAAACACAATATACACCCTATTAGTGCACCAACCCCAAAAAAACCTGCCTTTTTAAAGACAAAAAGCACTCCTGTCAAATAAAAGATTATTTACTCGTGCTTTTGTAGCACAACACTAAAAACAGCAACACTTCTGTCAACTAGAGGATCTTTGACTCGTGTTTTTGCTGTAATTAAAAACAGTAGAACGCTTATGTCATATAGAGGATCTTTGACTTGCGCTTTTGTAGTACAGCCTTAAAAACAGCAAAGTTACTGTCAATTAAAGGATCTTCGATTTCTGTTTGTGTAGTAAAACCCTGAAAACACCAGCGCTCCAGTCATATAAAGCATCTTTGACTCGTGTTTTGACAAAAAGTACTTAAAATCAGTAGAGCGCTCCTGTCATATAAAGGATCTTTGACTTGTGCTGTTGTAGTACAACATTGAAAACAGCAGCGCTCCTGTCATTTAAAGGATCTTTGACTCATGTTTTTACATTAAGCACTTTGGAACAGGAGCACACTCCTGTCATATAAAATATCTTTGACTCGTGCTTTTGTAGTACCACCCTAAAAACAGCGACGCTTCTATCACTTAGAGCAGGGGTCACCAACCTTTTTGAAACCAAAAGCTACTTCTTGAGTACAGATTATTGTGAAGGGCTACCAGTTTGATACACACTTAAATAAATTGCCAGAAATAGCCGATTTGATCAATTTACCTTTAACTATATTTTATTATTAATAATTAATTATATTTATATTTGTGGAAACACTGAACGTCTTAATGATTCCTCACAGTAAATATATATAGAAAAAGATAAATATCAATATGCAACACTTTATTTTTATATATTCTCTAGGTGCACATTTTTCAAATTGAACATTTTCAAATGATCACTTCTAAGACAGTCTTGTGAAATCACAATATCCCATTTTAACTAGCCAGCCACTAACATTTTTTAACAAATCATGAATTACTTTGCACCATGTTTGTACAAATAATAACTCATGTAAAATACAAAAGTCAACTCTCAAATGTTTAAATAAATCATGTCACACTTTGAACAAGACACCAAATCTGTTATCGGTTTCTTTGTGAGTTAGTGGGAAGCCTGGCATTGCATGCTGTTAACTAGTGTGTTGTACTCTGGTGTGTAACTTGACACTGCAACTCTGAGTGAGTCTTGCAGATGTGCATCAGTGAGGCGTGTTCTGTGTTTGTTTTGGATGAAGTTCATGTGAGAAAAGGCTTGCAACCTTCATAGCTGCTGCGCATACACCACTGTACTTTTCTGTGTCAACAAGGCACCAAAAGTTTGGTGCAGCCTGGTGGGCTTTAAATTTTAAGTTGTCAGCAAAGAAGATTAAGGAATTTAAGAGGTAAAAGGGTACCGTAATTTCTTGAATAGTCGCCGGGCATGTAATATGTGCCTGCCTTAAATTACTGCTAAGTAAAACTCACTTCCCAAACGTTTTAGCGCATGCTTACTTTTACCGTCATGTCAAATTCGTGACGTCACGAGTGACGCTTCCCCTGCCGTTTTTTTGAAAATGGCGGAGGAGGTTTTTATTTGCGTTGATTGTGTGTAAATCAGAGGTCTTGTTCCACATTCGTACAGATCACACTAATGTGGTTGTGATATAAAACAATTTTAACACTTACTAATATGCGCCACACTCTGTGAACCCTAACCTAACAAGAATGACAAACACATTTCTGGAGAACATTGGCTCTGTAACACATTATAAACGCAACATAATAATTACCCAGCATTCCAATGCATCCATGACTCTTGGCTATATTATACACCCGCTAGCACCAAACCCCCCGACCCCCTCTCCGTGTGTCGGTTGAGTTGGGCGGGGTTGGGGGCGCCTTTATAAAACGCTCCTGTTTTATAAAGGATCTTTGACTTGTGCTTTTGGAGTACAGGCCTAAAAACAGCAACGCTCCTGTCAATTTAAGGATCTTTGATTCCTGTTTTTGTAGTACAACCATGAAAACAGCAGCGCTCCTGTCATGTAACGCATCTTTGACTCGTGTTTTTACAAAAAGTACTTAAAAACAGTAGAGCGCTCCTGTCATTTTAAAAGATCTTTGACTCGTGTGTTTGTAGTACAACCTCAAAACAGCAACACTCCTGTTAATTATAGGATCTCTGACTCCTCTTTTTGTTGTACTACATTGAAAACAGAAGTACTCCTGTCATATAAAGGATCTTTGACTCATATTTTCGCAATAAGCACTAAAAAACAGGAGAGCGCTCATGTCATACAAAAGATTTTTGACTCATGCTTTTTGTAGTACAATCCTTGAAAACAACAGTGCTCCTGTCATATAGAGAATCTTTAACTCTTATTATTTACAGTAAATGCTTAAAAACAGTAGAGCGCTTCTGTCATATAAAGGACCTTTGACTTGTGTTTTTACAGTAAGTACACCTTCACATACAGGTTGATTAACATAAAATAAACACATCAATATGTGTCCCGGCCTCCATATAAATGTGATGCTGATTTTGAAGATAATGCACATGTCATTGCACAGAATATCTCGCTATATTGTTGCATCGAGGGGCTTTGTCTCTGGAGTACCCAGCATGCTTTGCAGACACTTTGTAAATATAACAGTTAAAGTTACATGTATGTTGTTAGCGCTTATTTGTATTGACTCACAAAGAATTGTAGATAGTGTCAAATATAAAGAAAAATGTTAAAAGATAGCGTCAAATCTTTCTGTAGCGGTCCACATTTATTACTGCCGTCAGTTAAAATTCTAATTATACATAAACTAATTTAGTTTGGAATAACATCCAAACAGGCTTCACGGTGGAAGAGTGGTTAGTGCGTCTGCCTCACAATACGAAGGTCCTGAGTAGTCCTGGGTTCAATCCCTGGCTCGGGATCTTTCTTTGTGGAGTTTGCATGTCCTCCCCGTGAATGGGTGGGTTCCGTTCGGGTATTCCGGCTTCCTCCCACTTCCAAAGACATGCACCTGGGGATAGGTTGATTGGCAACACTAAATTGGCCCTAGTGTGTGAATGTGAGTGTGAATGTTGTCTGTCTATCTGTGTTGGCACTGCGATGAGGCGCGACTTGTCCAGGGTGTACGTCGCCTTCCGCCCGATTGTAGCTGAGATAGGCACCAGCGCCCCCCGTGACCCCAAAGGGAATAAGCAGTAGAAAATGGATGGATAACATCCAAACACATTTGCTTTGTTATTCAAATTGTGATATTATTGTATTATTGTTTATAGCTCAGCAACTTTTTTTACGACTCAGGATAAAACATTTGTATTCAGTATTTACACTTCACTAATGACAACATACACGTAGGAATGGGTGAAATCCCCTAATACAGGGGTGGGCATTACGTCGATCGCGATCGACTGGTCGATCTCGGAGGGTGTGTCAGTCGATCTCAAGCCAGGCATTAAAAAATATACATAAAAATTAGCAATCATCAATCATACCAAGACTTCATTTTCGTCAGTTGTTTGACATTCTCGGCACCCGAGGATCTTGTGAGATGACGCTGGCTGCTGCGAGCTCATATTTAAGAAAAAAATCACTAACAGGGCGGACGCAGAGAAACACATTTTATTTCAAGAGACTCCGTACCTACTGTCAAAACTCTAAAGACCGACTGCACAGTTCCTGTCTTCACCATAAAAGACCTGTTTCATCCTGCCTGTGCTAACAAAATAAGAGTCTCAGAAAGCTAGCGTGCACAAGCTAGCAAGCTACGGAGTTTGATGCCAATGTATTTCTCCCCCGCCCTCAGCGACCGCTTTCTCACTTGCTTGCCCACCCGCACACTCACTGACGTCACTTACCTGCTGCCAGACATTAAAGGGCCACACACATATGCTACTCTCATAACAAAGTGTTTAAAAACGAGTATGCAAGTTGGACAAATCAGATGCCAAATCCAACCACTTTCATGTGGTATTGGACAGAAAGGAGGACTTTTTTTTTCCTCCATTTGAAAATGCGGACGTTATCAGCACCACTGTCTAATTCCAATCAATGCAAGTCATCAGAATCAAATACACCAACTTATATTCTTATCTTCATGAAAGAAAGGAATCTATGTGTGTTAAACATGCTTGTATTATCATTAAACACCATTAACTTGTTAACAAAAATGTCTCTTTCATAAATAAATAAATATAAATTATAAATAGGAATGAGGTAGATCTCCTCGACTTGGTCAATTGAAAAGTAGCTCACCTGCAGAAAAGGTGTGAGTGCCCCTGCCCTAATGCCTATATTACAATACATATTGCACCTTCTTGCTATAACAACAAATATCACAATACATGATTTGGCAAATGGGTTATTTCAAAACAGATTACAAAGGCTGTTAAAACCGTTAAAAGGGTTAAAAATACAACATTTTCAAAATCATTAAATGATTAAATTTTTGATCACAATTGTAATTAGACAAAAATCTGGGATGGCGGTCTAACAATAGGATTTAATACTTAAAATATTTCCTACTATTGGTTCTGACTTCAATATTTGTTGTGCCCGTAAAGCCCTCCAGTGTCCAGGTACTTCTTTCCTGATTTTGCAAACAATAACAGACATGACAAAAAACAATTTTGATAGTTGAACATATTAAGTTTTCACTGCAGCACTGACCACATACTGATACTCTACTTGCTTTCGTTGCTGTCGATATTTGTATCGGTCTGCCCACCTCTGTTGACATTCAAACGCCCTAGCTTAGCGGTTCTCATGGTTTATTGTTTCCTCCTACGGTGTGTGGTGTGGCATGGTTAGCTAATCCTCATCCCCCAGTGATAATGGTACTTGTAAGAAGTGGCTTTGCACTGTGGAGGGACGTTAGCCGCTGGGTCATTCGCTTGTCACTGTCAAATTAATTGCTAGTACATGCATTATCGCACTATGACGACGGTATTAAAAGCTCTATTGTCGGACAAATTGATATCGTTTATTGTCATGCGCAGTCTTCATCCCTACCGGTTCTAAGCAGGCGGTCCAGGTGGTCCGGTGTCCTGGGTGCGGGTCTGTGGGGCTGCCGCGGGGAGCGACTGTTGGGCGTAGAGGCGGGCGATTGCGGCTCCGGGGGCAGGTCAGGAGGAGGGTAGCCTCTCTGTACCAAGACGTTGGCGGCGCAGAGCAAACACACACTGTGCTGGCAGGGCAGCAGGATGGGCTGCTTCACCGTGTCGTCGCACACGGGGCATCGCAGCTCCTGCTCCATGCTCTTCATGTTGGACTGGAAGCGCACAAACATGAACACACCATCACAAAAAACATGGATGAATATTACCTATCTACAGTGTTTTACGTTCATCTTTCATCTTAACGCAGCATCTCGTTCCCATGACAACATCCATCAGCTTTCCCATGACAACATCTATCAGCTTGACATGCCGGCAAAACCCACTTATATCCATCCTGGTTTAAATTAAAATAGCTTTAGGTCACATTTCATCCAATAAAAACCTTCAGTTAGCTAAAAAAAAAAACAATGCTATGGACTTCCATAATGCAGAAATAAACGTGCATTTCATGCGTAAATCTACATGTAAGAGTGTTATACTCACGCTGATACGAAGCAAGGCGTCCATGAGGGTTGAAAAGGTTTTTAATTCAGTGTCTGACATGCCAAAACCAAGGCAAAGCTGCTATCTCAGGCTTTTAAACCGGATTTATACCCACGTAGGCCGGCAGACTGCTTACTAACGTGCTACCGTTAGCCTGCACGCAGGATGTATGCAGTGGAGATAGGAAATATGAAATATAATAGCACAAGGGTATTATGATTTTTTTTGTATCAATATTACTATCATCATGTTGTATTGGAATATTTAAGAAAGCAAAATATAATTTTTATTTTATTTTATTCTCCCTTTAAAAAAAAACTACATAAATATTCGGTAGCCTAGTTTCTCATTTTCCCGCTAGATGGCAGCATTGTGTTGTTGCCCAGAAGGAACATTTTAAACGTTGTTGTTCTTACCCGGATACTAATCAAGAACGACCGGCTCCACTGTTTTTATTTGTATTTGTATTTTATTATTTGTTTAATTAAACAACACACGTATTTATAATTCACACAAAATTCAAGGCGCTTTCAACATCAAGGAAAGAAAACAGAAGCAAATACAGCTTGAGCGTAATACTATGAAATATATTTTTTAAAGACAAAAAGGGCTACTTAAACCACTTTAAATGTTTTTAACAAATGTATCCATTTAAGGGCTAATGTAATCTTAATCATTCTCCAAGATTTGATTGATTTTTGTAATCCATTAAGCCAATTACAAAATGTAGGCCTTACTTTCATAAATCGACATTTATGTAAAAAAAATAAAAATAGCCTGTAGCATAATAATGTTGAGGCTCCACGGTTTTTGTATAAACTACAGGATTTATGCAGTGGAGAAAGGAAATATGGGAAATAATAGGCCAGTAGTTTTATGATAATTGTTATTATTAGTATTATACTTTTTTTACCACAGTTTATATATTTAATATGTGTACAGAGTGTTCTTATTTCTTTAAAGCTTACAATTTATATAAAAACGACACAAATATTAATCTGCCTGGTTTCTTGTTTTGCCAGGAGAAAGCAGCATTGTGTATGCATGGTATGAACTGGTCAGAACTACAAACGTTGTTTTTTTTGTTTTTACCCGGATGTTAAGCAAGAACGCACCGGCTCCACTTGTTGTATGTTAAATTAAGCCGTCGTGATTCGTTTTTAATATATTTTTTATCAAGGTGAATTTGAGCTACAATATTAACTTACATCCATTAAATTCGTTGTAAATAGCTGAATTCCGTGTGTAAACGAATGTTGTCTTATCGGAACTTTCAAACGTTGTTGTTGTTTCTTTCCGGAGACCAATAAAAAAGAACCGGCTTCGCTGTTGTTGTAGCAACCGTCGGCGGCGATAAGTATGTTAAATTAAGCCTTTATGATTCGTTTTAATGCGCAATTGTTACGTGTGTTATTAAGGTGGATTTAATCGAAAATATTAATATAATTCCATTAAACATGATTTGTAATTGTGTTTTGCAATTGCTTCGACGCTACTGATAAGCCTGCACCATAAAAAACCGTCGTTGAACTTTGGTTACATTTTGTAGCGGGATCTGTTTTTTTTATTGTCAATTGAATTTCTTATAATTGCGAATTAGCATGTCGGCAATTACTAGCCTCATTCCTGCACGGTTCCTGACAATCATTGCTCACCTTGTTATAGTCATCACTATCTTTTGGACGAGGGTGAGTAAAATATGGCTTATTTATCATTCATTTTCATTAGGTTGACTGTTGTGATCCAACACACGTGTGTTCTTCTATGTTTCAAAGGAAAATAACGTGAAGGCCTGCCTGCCTCTGGAGTTCACGCAAGAGCAATACAATAGTGAAGATTCCAAGTAAATAATACATAGAATACTCACACAAATGTCACTTCATACACTAATTGTGTGTGTTTTGTGTGTCTTTCAGGTTGGTGGTGGCACTGTCAGTCACTCTCGCATTGTTTGCTATCGAGATAGTTGGCTTCTTCTCGGGAGTGTCAATGTTCAACAGCAGCCAAGGCCTCTTGTGTATCCTTTATGATGATTTTTCAACTATACGGTATAGTACTGGGAGGTTTTGTTGAAAATTGAAGTGTTTTATATCGGTCAATATCAATAATTATCGATATTTTTGTATCTCCTATCAAAAATGGGGACCGCGAGTAAAAATATATTAACTAAAAATATTTGTTTAAAACATAACATTTCTCTAATTATAATCTCCTCAGTTATCAGGACAGAGAGCAAAGGAAAAGTTAACACAAACATTGCAAACACTCAAATTCTAAAACCACATTGAACACTTAAAAAAGGAGCCATATGTAATCATCTGGCCGGTAATTGTACAGCAATCACGGCCAAAATTCTGTAACCCCCTCGCCCTGACTGAGGCTGCCAGATACGCAGTCGCATCCAGCTCCATCGACTGGGCTACTCCAAGGACTTTCAAACTTCCACTGCCTCTTACTAGGGGTTTTGAGGGGCTGGGACCTTAATAGCTGAATAGACAAGTGTTTTCTCAAAAACAAATCTCTAAATGTAATCAACACATTTTACACATAAATTTGGCTATTTACAGGAAGGAGTACGTCATGCCTGCATACAATATCACAACAAATGGCTATCATATGGTTATTGTTGCTATTATCAGAAAACAAGGACTAAAACGAACTACAACCAATGAGCAACGGTTTTACTGGTGAAAATAAGTAGAGCATGCTTAGCAGCTTAATGTATGCCCAAAACTAAAGAGCAGACATTTTACCAAGGTATGCCTATAGGTTAATGTTTCAAATGTTTCAGATTGCCATGTAACTTGGTACATGTAGTCCACAATATGCAAACATGAATAAGGAATTATTTTATCATCTGATTTGGCTGTTTCCATACATTTCACATTGCCATGACAGCCATGCTAATATTGGAACCCATTTCCTCAGCGTAACAGCATATTGAGAACGAAATAGGCACTGACACCACCCATATCCCACATTAGCCTATATGTCGATGTGTAATTGACCAGGCTTGCATGCTAAGCATTCGTTGCACGAACATACTAGCTTTGCTAGACAATAGCATAGACTGTATTGGACAATATAGTTTACATACAAATTGTCCATTTCCATTCATTACAAGTAATACGTTTTTTAATTTTCCTGAAGGAACTTTTTAATTTTTCTGAAGGAACTCTCCTGAAGGAATCAATAAAGTACTATCTATCTAAGAAAACGTAAATGCCTTACTTACCTATCAAGGAGGAAATTAGAAAGTTTGGTGTCAGATGAAAAAAATCTTCTCCTCCTTCAATCGTCTCCATCTTTCAAAGGCATTCCCGATACAAATCCTTGTTTTGTTCCTGGCTTTGTCATGAATAAGTTAGGAATCGTAACAAGGCCTTTTAGATTTACTAAGGTTTGACATGTTTAGTAACTTTTTTTTATTTTTTATTTATTAAATCAACACAAAAACACACAAGATACACTTTCCATCAGTGCATCAACCCCCCCAAAGAAAACCCCTCCCTCCCCCATTCACACCCAGCCACACCCACTCACACAAAAAAGGGTTGTTTCTTTCTGCTACCAAAATGCTGGTTCTCACAACATATATAACACAGTCTGCAAGGGACACAGTCCCTGAAACACACATGATTGTGTGTGTCGCCGGTCCACTAACACTATCATTAATTACTATTTTTTATGTAATCGTTTTATATGATTTTACTTTCTTTTTTATCCTAAAAAATGTCATTGTTTTCCTTTTTTTTTATCTCATTTTATTTTATTAAAAAAAATAAAACAATAAAAAAAATAACCTTATCTTCATCAGGCCAGGTTGTTAATGGAATTAGACTTGTCTAAAAGGTTTTTAAAACCAGGTCCAGTCCAGACAATGTCAAAGTGGGCTCAGCAACACACACCCTCATCCATGTACAACAACAAAAATTAGGGAAACAACAGATTGCATATAAGTTAGCATATAAGTTATAAACAAAATTACATTTTCATAAAAAGCATTTGTGTATAGTCCATATTATGTCGAAGTCAGATTCAACACACACCTTCATTTTGTACACTCAAAAATAGGGAACACAACAACAGATAGCATATATGTTGCTGTTGTTACATATCTATAAACATTATTACATTTTCATAATAAGCCTGTTTAGTAACTTTACCAGTGGCAGTAGCTGGACAAAGATGGTGGTGCCTAACTGGCAACCTAGATGTGACACACTCACAGACTTTCTAATTGGTCAAACGATAGAGGGCGGGACATCGAAATGAAAACAATAACAGGATTTCCGGGCTGTAAATCTAATTTTGAAATGAGATTATTCTGGCTGAGCTACTACTATCAGTTATAGAGGTATTTGAAAAAGAACATGAAAGCCTTTTGACATATCAGGGCTATTTATTGATGACTTGACATGAAATGATTACATATGGCTCCTTTAAAATAATCTCTTAAAGTGTTAGTGAAAAAAATAAGCAATATGTACAAAAATGGTTGATAAAGTTTAACAAAATAGTGCAAAGTGTGAAAATGGAAACATAGAAGAACTACTTTCTGCATGTTTAGTGCCAGGAAGTAATTGCTGTGCTCTAAAAGGTGAGCGCGGCTAAGACGACGTGGTATCAGGTTTAGGGTTAGTTACTGTAACGGTTAGCTAGCATCGTGGCATGGGTTGCGTTCTCCCGTGGGTGCAGCAAAGATGGAACACAGCGTGAAGGTAGGAATAAGAATTTATTTATACAATAAAACAAACTAAGAACAAAAACAGTTGCACAAAGGCACTAACCAAAAACCAACAGAACTAGTGTGGGAGCTAGAAAGAGCAAAGGGAACTGAAGGCGCTTGCGTGTAAGCTAGGGACAAACAAACAAAATAGCATAGAAGCTAATCGAGTACGAAAAGTTAGTTACCACAATGCTGGAAAGAGCGCCGTCAACTGTTGCGTGAAGCAAACAAGAGTCCGAGGACGAAAGGCAAACAAAGGCGGTCTTAAATAGAAGGTGCGCGACGACAAACAAGAGAGAGGTGACACTAATGAGTTACTAAGACAACAGAAACAAAACAGGAAGTGCCACCGGGAACTAAAGACGCCTAATATCAAACAGGCAGTGATAACAAAACAGAAACAAACACAGAACATGACATGATCCAAGTCTTGGATCATGACAGTTACCAAAGATTCTCACCCCTTTTTGAATACAGCACGCATGGGAGTGTTGGTGCGTGTGTGCAGTGTTCAGATTTTTTTACATTTATGTATTAATGTACAAATGTTAAAAACGCAATTTCATTGTTGGTATGTGATTTTGTTTGAAAAAAAATATGTAGTTAATGGCATGTCTATTTTCCGTAAAATACGCAATAAGGCTATATAAAGTGTGTTGTGTACAGCCACAGACCACGCAACCTTAGTTGCAAAGACTGTGGTTAGTCAAATAAGGGCATTAATTAATCTCCAGCTATAATTCCATGACTCCTGCAATAGCTACAGGAGGCCATGCCAGTGGCACAGTGGCTCTGCTATTCTTTCTATTCGAGCGGTGGGAGTGTGCCATCTACTGGTGGATTCTTGCCTTCTGCAGGTTAGTTTTCCTAATGGCATTTTTTTTGTACGCAGTTTGTTATTTTTTTCCTGACATATATATGACCCAGCACTGGCTGTCCACTGCAGCGCATCCGTCTCCTTGTCTTATTTTGTGTTTGACAAGTGGGAATGCTGGACTTATTGGGTTATTTTCTTCCCCTGCAGGTTGGTATACTGTATGTTTGTCTCTTCTTCTAAAGTGAGAATATAAATTACATATCGACTGATTTATCTGCGCCGATATTTGGCATTTTAATCAGTATCAGCCTTTCGTTAACGGTGTCAACCTTTTTTTCTTTTTTTCTTTTTTACAACTACCATTGGACTACATCTGCAGATACAGATAATGATACAGAGCATACACATATGATGACAGTATTTAAAAATATTAATAATTATTGAATTAGATAGGAATAACCACTAATTTGTTTAGGAATAAAAAGTTACTCTAATTGTCGGATATCAGACGGGACATTTACAGTGGGGCAAAAAAGTATTTAGTCAGCCACTGATTGTGCAAGTTCTCCCTTTTAAAATGATGACAGAGGTCTGTAATTTTCATCATAGGTACACTTCAACTGTGAGAGACAGAATGTGAAAAAAAATCCAGGAATTCATATTGTAGGACATTTAAATAATTTATTTGTAAATTATGGTGGAAAATAAGTATTTGGTCACTTCAAACAAGGAATATCTCTGGCTCTCACAGACCTGTAACTTCTTCTTTAACAAGCTCTTCTGTCCTCCACTCGTTACCTGTATTAATGGAACCTGTTCGAGCTCGTTTTCTGTATAAAAGACACCTGTCCACAGCCTCAAACAGTCAGACTCCAAACTCCACTATGGCCAAGACCAAAGAGCTGTCGAAGGACACCAGGAAAAGAATTGTAGACCTGCACCAGACTGGAAAGAGTGAATCTACAACCGGCAAGCAGCTTGGTGTGAAAAAATGAACTGTGGGAGCAATTATCAGAAAATGGAAGACATACAATACCACTGATAATCTCCCTCGATCTGGGGCTCCATGCAAGATCTCATCCTGTGAGGTCAAAATGATCATGAGAAAGGTGAGCAAAAATTCCATAACCACACGGGGGGACCTGGTGAATGACCTGCAGAGAGCTGGGACCAAAGTAACAAAGGTTACCATCAGTAACACACTACGCCGACAGGGAATCAGATCCTGCAGTGCCAGACGTGTCCCCATGCTTAAGCCAGTGCATGTCCAGGCTCGTCTGATGTTTGCCAGAGAGCACATGGGTGATACAGCAGAGGATTGTGAGAATGTCATGTGGTCAGATGAAACCAAAATATAACTTTTTGGTATAAACTCAACTCGTCGTGTTTGGAGGAAGAAGAATACTGAGTTACATCCCAAGAACACCATACCTACTGTGAAGCATGGGGGTGGAAACATCATGCTTTGGGGCTGTTTTTCTGCTAAGGGGACAGGACGACTGATCCATGTTAAGGAAAGAATGAATGGGGCCATGTATCGTGAGATTTTGAGCCAAAACCTCCTTCCATCAGTGAGAGCTTTGAAGATGAAACGTGGCTGGGTCTTCCAGCATGACAATGATCCCAAACACACCGCCCGGGCAACGAAGGAATGGCTCCGTAAGAAGCATTTGAAAGTCCTGTAGTGGCCTAGCCAGTCTCCAGACTTCAACCCCATAGAAAATCTGTGGAGGGAGTTGAAAGTCTGTGTTGCTCGGCGACAGCCCCAAAACATCACTGCGCTCGAGAAGATCTGCATAGAGGAATGGGCCAAAATACCAGCTACTGTGTCTGCAAGCCTGGCAAAGAACTATAGTAATAGTTTGACTTCTTGTTATTGCCAACAAAGGTTATATTACAAAGTATTGAGTTGAATTTTTGTTATTGATCAAATACTTATTTTCCACCATAATTTACAAAAAAATTCTTTAAAATTCCTAAAATGTGAATTCCTTATTTTTTTTTTTCACATTCTGTCGCTCACAGTTGAAGTGTCTCAGATGAAAATTACAGACCTCTGTCATCATTTTAAGTGGGAGACCTTGCACAATCGGTGGCTGACTAAATACTTTTTGAGTTATTGTGGTAATTCTTCCCTGGTCTGCTCAGTTGCATTCATGTGGCCAACATCTCCACCCTCCTTTCTGCTGTGCTGACCGCCTACAGTACGTTTCTTTTGCGTACCTGTCAAATCTTAAATTTTTTTGCCCGGAAATCCATTTTTTTTCCTTATTTCCTGTCGTCTTCCTGGTCCTCTTTTGTTTGTTTCTTCTACTCTAGTAATTGAGCCACTAAACATGCCTCCGCCGTCTGCTCGTAGCGTGGGCTCATCAAAGGAGCGCACAGAGTTTCATGTTTCGTGATACTATCAAATAATGCGACAAAGGTGAATGGACATGTAGACAACAGAAAAGATATCTATGCCAAAAATTCTAACCTTTTGTAAATATCTTGACAAATAAAATATCATTATATAAGTAAAGAAGATCAGGCAGCAGCTCACACATTCTCATGCTTTCTGTAAAATCCAGGAAGAAATGATGCCTTTAAAAATGTCTCAACTAGAAGCTGATGTAGAGAAATGCCATATTTTTCCCAATTTTCCCAGGAGATTTCCAACATTAGCACCGCATAAAAGATTATGTCGCTACTGGTCTGACGTTTCCTAAAAAATAGTGTAAAAATAAATTAAAGCATTGTTTAGCTCAGGAGTAGCAAACATTCGGCTCGCGCTTTGAAATGACAATTTAATGTTGGTGCGGCCCGCGAGTGTAATATGAACGGCGTTTGACAGCGTCATACTTGCCCAATTTTCCCGGGAGACCCCTGAATTTCAGGGCACCAATTCTCTCGAGGCCCTTGTCAATTTTTACCAAATCAACAATATTCAGGGAGTGCTATAATGGCACTGCCTTTAGCGCCCCCTACATCCTGAATTGACAGCATGCATGCCCAGTTGTATGTTGCATCTGGCCATGTGCGATGCATGTGTGTTTTTGCAAGATGTATTTGATCAACAGCTACACACGTCACACTAAGGGTGGCCGTAAAAAAAAACTTTAAACACTGTTACAAATATGTGCCAGACTGTGAACCCACACCAAACAAGAATGACAAACACATTTCGGGAGAACATCTGTATCGTAACACAACATAAGCACACCAGAACAATTACCCAGAATCCCATGCAGACCTAACTCTTCCGGGCTACAATATACACACCCCTGCTACCACCAACCCCCCACACCCCCACCCTCCCTACTTGACATGTAGTGGAGCAGTAGTCTTCTTTTGGGGGTGCGCGGACCCCTGGAGGTACTTGAAGGTATGCCAAGGGACAAGTGAGATTGATTCAAAACATTCTAAAAAACAGCAGCAATTTATAAATCCTTTATAAATATGTTTATTGAATAATACTTCAATGAAGTATGAATGTAAGTTCATAAACTGTGGAAAAATAATACAACAATCTAACATTCAGTGTTGACAGCTAGACTTTTTGTGGACATGTTCCATAAATATTGATGTTAAAGATTTCTTTTTTTGTGAAGAAATGTTTAGAATGAAGTTGATGAACCCAGATGGATCTCTACTACAATCCCTGAAGAGGGCACTTTAAGTTGATGATTACTTCTATGTGTAGAAATCTTTATTTATAATTGAATCACTTGTTAATTTTTCAACAAGTTTTTTAGTTATTTTTATATCTTTTTTTCCAAATAGTACAAGAAAGACCACTACAAATGAGCAATTTTTTGCACTGTTATACAATTTATAAATCAGAAACTGATGACATAGTGCTGTATTTTACTTCTGTATCTCTTTTTTCCAACCAAAGTGCTTTGCTCTGATTAGGGGGTACTTGAATTAAAAAGTGTTCTCAGGGTTTAGATCACTGAAAAAAGGTTGAGAACCACCGTTGTAGAAGACGTTAAAGGCAGTGCAGTCACGGCAGCCCTTAATTATGTTGGCCAGGTAAAAATTGGGAAAAATTCAGGAGAATGTGTGAGGACTGGTGGGCATTGTGGTGCCGGGTTCGATTCCCTCGAGGATGCGCTGACGTGAACACAACAAAGGTAGGATCTTAAAATATTTATTTAACAAAAAGGGAGCTCTGAACAGAAATACTGGAGCTAATAAAAGGCAAACCAAAAACGCTAGTATGAAAACTAAAAAGTAAAAAATAGACAAACTAAAATGGCACGTTGGCACAAAAGAGAAAACAAATCATCAGTATGTAAACTGGGACAAACAAGTGGCTCAGCGTGAGAAGCTAGCAAGAATAGAAATAATTGCTTGAAAGCAAACGATCAAAAACCAGCCGTACAATGAACCCAGACCGAATGAACAGAGAAGACTGGCTTAAATAGGAGGGTAATAATTAGTAGCAGGAGTGCGGGGCGAGACTAGCAGGTGGACTGATGAGTGACCATGGTGACAAAGCAAACAGGAAATAAGGAGTCGGAGAAATATACAAAATGGAAAAATAAATAGGGTAGATCTGAGCAGCAGATCGCAACAGAATAGTTGCACCGGTAGATTGTCGGGAGGTGCACTGAAATCTGGGAGTCTCCCGGAAAAATCGTGAGGATTGGCAAATATGTTGCTAGGGCGGGAAAGCCAGTCAAAGAAGGTGATATCATTAAAAAGTGCATGTTAGATGTTTTAAAGAAATCCTATCTTGCGGCCCAGCCTCATCCAGTTTCTGCATCCTGTGGCCCCCAGGTAAATTTAGTTTGAGACCCCTGGTCTAGCTGTTTACTTGCATTACATGTACTATTTTTGTTTCATTAATTTTTACTGAAAATTTCTCCATCCATCCATCCATCATCTTCCGCTTATCCGAGGTCGGGTCACGGGGGCAGCAGCCTAAGCAGGGAAGCCCAGACTTCCCTCTCTCCAGCCACTTCGTCTAGCTCTTCCCAGGGTATCCCGAGGCGTTCCCAGGCCAGCCGGGAGACATAGTCTTCCCAACGTGTCCTGGGTCTTCCCCGTGGCCTCCTACCAGCTGGATGTGCCCTAAACACCTCCCTAGGCAGGCGTTCGGGTGGCATCCTGACCAGATGCCCGAACCACCTCATCTGGCTCCTCTCGATGTGGAGGAGCAGCGGCTTTACGTTGAGCTCCTCCCGGATGGCAGAGCTTCTCACCCTATCTCTAAGGGAGAGCCCCGCCACCCGGCGGAGGAAACCCCTGAACCACTGAAAATGTCTATCTGCTCCAAATATCAGTTGTTGACTAATAATCGATATCGGCCCTAAAATAATAAAAAGCGAAACAATAATATAGGGCTATTCAAACTTTTTCAACATATTGCTGCATAAAGAGCAATTAAAGGATGTCAGACGCCACTTTTATACATTTTTGTACATCAACTATGCTGCAGCCCATCCATTGTAGGTCAATATATGCACAGCTATTTCAGCAAAGGTTGAACATACAGTAAGTGACAAAGCAAATTAATGCAATAAGTAATTAATTTTTCGTAAATTCGAAATATGCTGAAGACTTATAAAATAAGTTGCAGCCCAAAAATGGCCCTTGGGCCGCAATTTGGACACCTCCGTTTTAATATGTTCCTGTCACTTCTTCTTCATCTATTGTCTCTTCTAGTGTGCTGCCTGCCTTTGTGGAGATTCTACTATTAATCGCCGTTTTTGGACTGAAGAAGAAGCCGTTGTGAGAGGCTGGACTCTAATTTATAGGACTATAATAGAGAAAAGGCATGCTTTGTATTAAGATTGTCATGTTTCAATGCAATCGTAAAGAAAGGAGTGAGAAAATGCCACCATGTTGTTGTCATTGTGAAATGCTGATTTTTATGTTTTTTACATTAATTTTTGTTGTTTCACCATTGCAAAAAAGAAGATACTTGTTTATCTGTCATCTTACCAACCACCACAACCTGTATCTTTATCGTACTATGTAATGCAGGAGTGTCCAAACTTTTTCCACTGAAAAAGGAAAGCATGTGGGGGCCATTTTGATATTTTAGATTTTCAAAACCAATACAATATTTATTGTAACCCCTCAATTTTGGGTTAATGTTAAAGGTCTCGGGGACTCCAAAGGGTTATTAAAGTGTTAAAAATAGGTCATATATTTGTTTTTGTTTTTACTTTTAACCCTTAAATATCTATATATCAACTTCAGATCCCTCTGTTCCTGTAATGGTTTAGTTTTTTGTATGTTTAATACCTTTTTTCAAAGAAACTCCTGTTTTTTAAGGCAGTAACATAAAATATGCAACATTTTCCATAAAAAATTTCAAAATGTGAAGTACTTGAAATCTTACATAAATAAAATAAAAACATCATGAAAACCTTGCTTTTGATTCATAAATTTTTTTGAACAATTACAGTTTAAAAAACAATCTCACTAAATGTCTCAGAGATCCAAAAGGCTGTAATTCATAATAGAGTTAAAAAAAAAAAGTTGTATCAATATATATTTTTTTGCTTTCAACGCTTAAATCTGGAGATCTACCTGTCTGTTTTCTATATATATATATATATATATATATATATATATATATATATACATACATACATACTTAAATACATACATACATACATATAAACTGCCATTATGGCAACTTTGTGTTATTAGTGTCAATATGGCAAAAGTTTCTTTTTACATTACAGCTGTTTGCTCTTTTATTCTACTTTTTTGTTTTGATTGATTGGAACTTTTATTAGTAGATTGCACAGTTCAGTACATATTCAGTACAATTGACCACTAAATGTTAACACCCGAATACGTTTTTCAACTTGTTTAAGTAGGGGTCCACGTTTTGTTGTAATGCTTTATATAAATTGTATTTTTGTGTTTCTAAAATGTTATGCTACTACACAAGTTCATAGATCTCATAATTGGTATTTAAGTTTTTTTATTTGGTATTTTTCCATATTGTATTTCTTTGTTCATTTCCACATAGCTCACACGTTTACTATGACCACGCCTACTAGTCCCACGTCTAATTTGGACCGGGTGAAACTTACTTTTGTTCCTATTTCCTGGCTGTTAGCTATCAGGCTCGTTCGGTGATATTAAATTTGACATTTAAATAAAAATAAAGTCAACTTCACGTACAAAATTTGGATTTAAAACCATGGGTATGTATTCCTATTTTCATGGGCTCATTATGTAAGTTTAAGTATATTGGAGTGCTTGAGCTAGCTTGTTTGAGAACGCCAGCTAGCTAGTTAGCTGCTATTTGTATTTGCTATTTATTTTTGACGCAAAACTGTTGGCCAGTAAAAACAAAATTGAGGTAAGATTCAATCGGAATAAATAAAATAATGCATTACGTCGCTTTTTTTTTTACCACTAATGGAAGCTTTTAGGTTTGGAAGGTAGCATAATTTTAGAACCGATAGGACTTCCGGCTGAGCACTGACGTGTCACTAGTAGATTGTGAGTTAACTTTGCACAACTCTTCAAGATAACATTTTATATTCAAATTGATGCCGTACTGATATGGGAATGTTGCATTTCTAACTCATCTGCTTTTACAGTGACTGTGGACGTTTTAATAACAACCACTGTGTTTTGCAGCAGCAAACACGGCCACTTCTCTGGTGCTGTCCAGCCTGCTGTCAGTGTTGGTGTTTGCAGGCATGCAGATGTTCAGTAAACAGCTGGCCTCCTCAGAGTGGTTTACCATCCTGGGAGGCTTCCTGGGCTCCATCCTCTTCATCTGCTCCCTCACCGTATCCACTGGAATTGCTATTGTGCAGCTGTTGGGCTTATAATGAATGTTTATCAACTACAAAATGTTAAACCTTTAACTTAATTTCTTCAGGCTTTTAATAATCTGGAAAATGTGTTTTTTGGGAAAGGATTCCAAGCCAAGATTTTCCCAGAGAGTAAGTGAATTTGTTAACTAGAGGCGGGATTTATGACTCTTTGGAGGGAGACAGATCTTAAGGAGCCATTTCGTTCAGAAGACTCCCTCGTTTTTTGTTTATTTTTAATTAAGGAAACATCCATCCATCCATCCATTTTCTACCGCTTATTCCCTTTTGGGGTCGCGGGGGGCGCTGGCGCCTATCTCAGTTACAATCGGGCGGAAGGCGGGGTACACCCTGGACAAGTCGCCAGCTCATCGCAGGGCCAACACAGATAGACAGACAACATTCACACTCACATTCAAACACTAGGGCCAATTTAGTCTGTAGTATATTCTGTTAAAAGACAATATTTAAATTACCGTTTTTTCGGAGTATAAATCGCTCCGGAATATAAGTCGCACCAGCCGAAAATGCATAAGAAAGAAGAAAAAAATATATATATAAGTCGCACTGGAGTATAAGTCACATTTTTTGGGGAAAAGTATTTGATAAAACCCAGCACCAAGATTAGACATTTGTAAGGCAATTTAAAATAAATAAAGAATAGTGAAAAATAGGCTGAATAAGTGTACGTTATATGACGCATAAATAACCTACTGAGAATGTGCCTGGTATGTTAACGTAGCATATTATGGTAAGAGTCATTCAAATAACTATAACATATAAAACATGCTATATGTTTACCAAACAATCTGTCGCTCCTAATTGCTAAATCCCATGAAATCTTATACGTCTAGTCTCTTACGTGAATGAGCTAAATAATATTATTTGATATTTTACGGTAATGTGTCAATAATTTCACATATAAGTCGCTCCTGAGTATAAGTCGCACCCCTGGCCAAACTATGAAAAAAAATGTGACTTGCAGTCCGAAAAATACGGTAGAATAATTTATTTTGCACACACTGAGACAGGCTCCAGCACCCCCCGTGACCCCGAAAGGGACACGCGGTAGAAAATGAAGAGATGGATTACTCTTTTGGTGGGATTCATTCTGAAATATAGGCTATACAATCAAATTGTTTGGTGTGTTTTCATTGTAAGCATTCCATAAGGCGGTGCCATGTTTTCCATGCTTTGGCAGTGACATCACTCGTTTAGAATTTTTCCTCATCTACAAAATGTGTAGTGTTTTAACAGAATTGAAGAAAAGACACAAATAGGAAGCAAGAATACAATGCATTAAATAATACAAAATGTATGATTAAAAATTGGGACATAATAAAAATGTAAGTACAAAATTGTACACTTGAAATATTACACATTAGAATAATTAAACCAGAAAAGTGAATCCAAATAAAAAATTATAAAATTAAACCTAAATACAATTGAAGAATATATATTTTCTTTAAGTACATATTTATATATATATATATGTATATATTCGGGGTGTAACGGTACACAAAAATGTTGGTTCGGTACGTACCTCGGTTTAGAGGTCAGGGTTCGGTTCATTTTCGGTACAGTAAGAAAACAACAAAATATACATTTTTTTGGTTGTTTATTTACCAAATTTGTAAACAATGGCTTGATCCTTTTAACATTGGGAACACTATAATAATTCTGCCTACGTTAATCCACATTAAACTGCCTCACGTTGTTTAGATGAAATAAAATGGCACAACTTTTCTTGTACATGTAAAAAGTGTAACATTAAACAGTTTCAAATCAACTCATCATGCTTAACTTATTACAGCATTGGGGAAGCCTGTAGTTGATTTTTTTATTATATAAATGTTAGATTTGTATCAACATGTGATAGCAGGGACCCTTCCGTTCAAAACTTGGCTGCTACATTACTAATGATTAATGTAACTATAGCTGAAATATAGTACAATAGCAATAGGAGAGACTATTCATCCCTAAACACCATGGAGTTCATGTAGGCTTTATGATGTACTTACATTATTATATACACTATCAGAGACAGAAACTCTTCATTTAACATAATGTACTTTTTTGCTGCTTCAACACACCTCAATCAACACTGTCCATAAGACAGGCACACACCGCAAAATGAGCTAACGTTACGCTAAAAGCTAACTAGCCTTCACCTAAAGCCAGGACTGCGAGTGAGCTGAGCAGTTTGTTTCTAGAATACCAACGGGCTCATAGTGATGTTTAGAAAGTAGTTGACTTGGAAGTGTTTAGTATAATTTGGGGAGACTCCGCTGCTCCTCTGCTAAAGACCTATCTGCTCGACGCTGAAGCGCTGACTAGATGCGCTCTGAATACGCACTGCTGATTAGCTTGTTACCGCCACTGTTGTAACCGATCAGATGGTTGTGTGGGAGGGACAATGCAGGGTGCTGTGCAGGAGACAGAGGCAGAACGGAGCCGAGCATCTTGTTAAGACTTTAGCATAGGCGGCTACTTCATATGTTCGTGTGGAACTCGTTGGGTACTGCTCTGCACCGAACCGGAACCCCCCGTACCGAAACGGTTCAATACAAATACACGTACCATTACACACCTAATATATATACATGTATGTATGTATATATACATACATATATATATATATATGTATATATATGTATGTATATGTACACACACTTTATTCATATATATGGTAACTGGGTTAAACTTGTATAGCGCTTTGACACTCTTTCCACATTCACCCATTCACACACACTTTCACACACTGATGGCGGACCTGCCATGCAAGGCCCTAACCATGACCCATCAGGAGCAAGGGTGAAGTGTCTTGCTCAAGGACACAACGAATGTGACTGTCATGAACCGCTGCCTGGATCATGTCTTATTTGGGTTTTGGTTCCGTTTTGTATCTCTTTTTGTTAGTATTTGACTTCCTTAGTTCCTGGTAACGCTTCTGTTTTTTTCTGTTGTCATAGTTACGTATTAGTGTCACCTGCCTCTTGTTTTTTACGTGCACATGCTTTGTAATTACTCCCCTTATTTAAGCCTGCCTTTTCCGTTACTCATCCTCGCATCCTAGTTTCTGTTCCGTGCAACAGGTGACGACGCTGTTTCCCAATTGTGGTAAAAAACTATTCCTTGTACTTGCTAACTTTCGCGCTATGCTTCTTTTGTTTGTTCCCTAGCTCACATGCTAGAGCTTTTAGTTCTTTGAGCTCCCATGCTATTTCTGTTTGTTTTTGCCTTTAGTGCCTTGTGCAAGTGTTATTGTTCTAAGTCTGTTTTGTTAGTGTAAATAAATCATCATTTCCTACCTTCACGCCGTGTCCAAATCAGACTGCATCCCTGAGAGAACGAACCCGCACCACGATGCCAGCTAAACGTCACAGTGACAAAGTTGGTAGAAGGTGGGGATCGAACCAGGAACCTTTCAGGTTGCTGGCACGGTCACTCCCAACCGCGCCATGTTTTTATTAATACATTACAAAAAGGTATTCCAAATGCTGATACATTTCCTTTAACTCTGACTCATTTTGCCAGCGGGTTTCACGCACGTGCAGAGTGGGAATCGGTCCTCATCGTTCACTTAAAAGAGTTGTTCCAAAGATTTGACACATCTCTGTTTTTGATGTTTCTTGCATGTGTTTAATTCACTTTTGCTCGATTTTTCAGGGAATAGAAATTACTTCAATTTAGCACCAAAACATTAAATTTATTTTTTGGCCGTGTTAAAAAAAAAAAATTATATTATTTATTTTGACAAATTATGACTAAGTAGTATTAAGGTGCCCTAGGATGAGCATATGATATTTATAATATATTTGTAATAGCTTTGTAACAAATATGTGATGCAGCTCTTAAAATATTAAATTTATATTAAAATATGTACAACAATAATAATTTATAAAAGTATAACATTTTTCATAATGAAATTATCATCCCACAGTTGGGGAAAACAATACTAAAGCGTATAGTTCTTCCATGTAAGCTCATCCATGTATATTTTTTGTCCTATTCCTGTATTACAATTGTATTACCACACAGATATATTTAATGATGTTCTAACTGTAATATGTGTCCCTGGCCTAGAGCCTGTTTACGAGCACCAAAATGAGAAAAGTCTCTCATCTCCCTCATTTGTTCCACTTTTGAGAATACATGCTCCACCACTTGCCTTTGAAGTTCTGCGTTTTTATTAGGTTATGAAGGAAAAACATATTTCCTCATATCGCCTGTGACCCACCTCTAGCTAGATAAGAGAGCTTTGTAAAGAAAAAAAAAGTTAAAAGAGCAAGCTTTCTTCCACATCCTAGAATAAAGTCTGGAGTTCTGCCAGCCATTGTCAGTCAGCTACAGACTTGGGAGATTTAAGTTTGATCTTGTGTTGTCAACGTGCGAACCTAGCTTGATGTTGCTGTTAAAATGTAAGTGATATTAGCATGTAGTTCACATAGCTATACTAGAGTTATTGTTTTTGTACTCATTTTAAAAGTCGTGTGTGACACACAGTATTGTGTTCCCAGGAATAAGGAACTTTTAACTGAGTGCTCATCCCTCAAAAGTGAAGCAAACAAGTGAGTGAGATGATAATTAAAGTCTTGTGCTGTAAAAAAGGGTCCCTTCAAGAGGTACCAAAAATCAACATTGAAACCATTCAGTCCCATTAAAGAAATTCACAGGCATGCAGTACTTGATATGCCCTACAGAGGGCAATGGGGAGGTGTAAGGTCACAATGAAACAGCAGTAGAAAAGATGACTGGCAGTTCGGTAGCATGTATACTTGCCAACCTTGAGACTTCCGAATTTCGGATATTGGGGTGAGGGGTAGGGTTTGGTGGAAGCGGGGGTGTATGTTGTATGAGTTAGTGCTGCAATGGGTTCTAGGTATTTGTTCTGTTGTGTTTATGTTGTGTTACGGTGCGGATGTCTTCCTGAAATTTGTTTGTAATTCTTGTTTTGCGTGGGTTCACAGACTGGTGCATATTTGTAACAGTTTTAAAGTTGTTTATACGGCCACCCTCAGTGTGACCTGTATGGCTGTTGATCAAGTATGCCTTGCATTCACTCGTGTGTGTACAAGACGTATGTATTATGAGACCAGGCCGAAGCGCTGTTTGTATAGAGGGAAAGTGGAAGTGACGACAGGATGTAGAGGATGCTAAAGGCAGTGCCTTTGAAGCACGCCCCCAATATTGTTGTCCTGGCGGAAATCGGGAGAAATTCGTGAAAATGGTTGCCCCGGGAGATTTTTGGGAGGGATACTGAAATTCGGGAGTCTCCCGGGAAAATCTAGAGGGTTGGCAAGTATGGTAGCATGTGTCACATACCAAGCTATGTCTGTTGTGTACGGTGGAAACATTGGGTATCAAAGTGTAAAATGAGCTCAAAAGTTTAGCATGCAAGCACACCCAGACACTGTATTCAGCCAGTTAGTAAACACACAACTCCTTAACTTATCAGCCAGTACAATGATAATACAATATCGCTAATAAAATGATCAGAAAAAAAAAAATCCACTCTACCTTGTCGGTTAATCTTCTTTGCCTGCATCAGAATAGAGGGTTAGGGTAGCAGAAGGCAGTGTCGACAACTCTCTGGATATTTCCTGACTGTTTCAAACCACACATTGCTTGTCCATTGCTTTCTTTTGACTCATATTGAGCTAGCAAACGTAGGAACAGGTTGTAAAAAGGCCTAAAAAAACACTTAAAAGGCACACAAAGTAGCACAGTAGCTAACAGCTTATTGACCAGCCCTGCCCATAATGGATGTGCTGCCGGCCACAAAATGGCTGCCCTGCAGGCACTCAAAGGGTGGATGAAACATTCATATATACCGAAGCATATTTTAATAGGTCCGTTTCATAAATTTAGGTTCCATTGTAGTGCTGCAAAAAGAACGTAACGAGAAAAGATGCAATGTTTATGTTAATAAGCCTGTTTTTTTACTTTTTTGGACCAATTATGCAAATTGCACTATGACATATGTTGAAGGACACAAACTGTATTCCTGTTACAATATCTTAAAAAAGTAAATCCTGCATAGTTTTGATCACATTGTGTGATTTAACAATGATTTTTTCTTTTTCCAGTTCTGCTGTGTCTTTGCTTGTCCTTGTTTGCATCTGGTCTTGTCCACCGAGTGTGTGTCACCACCTGGTCAGTAACACTTGACTCAATGTCTTCATTTTCCTTTTTTTAAAACCCTCTCACTTCCTCGTCCTCGCCATGCAGCCTCATCTTCTCCCTCTTCGCCATCTACTACATCAACAAGATATCCGCCGCCCTCTACCAGGCAGCTGTGCCTTCCGCAGCACCGGCCAAGGTGGCCACCAAGGGGAAGAGGAAGAATTAATGGATGGAAAAACACAACACAATACACACGAGACAAAAGCTTTCATTGGCTGATGTGAGTCCACAAACAATAGAAAAATCACATTCCATTGTTCGGACAACCTCGCCCATCCTGTTTTTTTGTATCCACACAAGTCAATTTGCTATTAAACTCCATGAAAATCAGCAACTGCTCTCATAAATGTGCCGTCCTACAACCTGCAGAGGAAAAGAACACACAACTAGAATATGCAGGTTCAGAGAAATTATGTTAATGCTGTATGTGTGTAAGCCGAACCTCAATGCCAACGGTTGGCATGAGTCAAGTACCATGCTGTGACTCTTGAGATGTATGGCTGCAAAATTAGCTACACAAGTTAGTGTGCTAACGTTAACTTGATGACAGCTCGCATTTGTCACTTACCCATTTATATGACTGAGGTGTACAGTAGCAAAAGTGGCTAAAAAATGTAGCATGTGTCACGTACCATGTTATATGACTGAGGTGAACCGCTATGAAATTAGCTGAAAAAGGGTCAAATTTGCTTTACAAAAAAAGCTGCCGTATATAGACTGAGTATGTGACTGAGGTGTATGGCGCCAAAATTGTCCCAAAAAGTTTGCATGATAAAGTTAGCATGCCAACAGCGTATGTCAAGTGCAAAACCCAAAACCAGTGAAGTTGGCACATCATGTAATCTGTAAAGTAAAAGCAGAATACATCCATCCATTTCTACCTCTTATTCCCTTTGAGGTCGCGGGGTGCGCTGGTGCCTATCTCAGCAACAATCGGGCGGAAGGCGGAGTACACCCTGGACAAGTCGCTAACTCATCGCAGGGCAAACACAGATAGACAACATTCACACTCACATTCACACACTAGGGCGAATTTAGTGTTGCCAATCAACCTATCCCCAGGTACCTGTCTTTGGAAGTGGGAGGAAGCTGGAGTACCTGGAGGGAACCCACGCATTCACGGGGAGGACATGCAAACTCCACACAAAAAGATCCCGAGCCCGGGATTGAACCCAGGACTACTCAGGGCCTTCGTATGAGGCAGACGCACTAACCCCTCTGCCCCCGTGAAGCCCTGCAGTAAATCCAATTTAGGTGCAATATGGAAGCCAAGTTTCAGATTGTGCAGATTACAATGATTTGTCAAACCTTTTGAACTTGTATTCAATTGAATGGACTGCAAAGACGATATACGTAGTTCATGTTTGTACTGAGAATTTATTTTTTATTTTTTGCAAATAATCATTAACTTTGAATTTATTGGCAGCAACACATTGCATTATTGTTGATAAATGGCTTTGACTTTGCATAGTACAATTTTAACTTGCATTTACAGATGTAGCGACAAACTGTAGTTACTGACAGTGGTTCTCTGAAGTGTTCCTGGGCCCTGGTGGTGATATCTTTTACACACTGACGCCGCTTTTTAATGCAATACCACATGAGGGATCAAAGGTCATGGGCATTCAGTGTTGGTTTTCAGCCTTGCTGCTTACGTGCAGTGATTTCTCCAAATTCTCTGAACCTTTTTATATCACGGACCATAGATGGTGAAATACCTAAATGTCTTGCAATAGCTGGTTGAGAATTGTTGTTATTAAACAATTTGCTCAGGCATTTGTTCACAAAGTGGAGACCCTCGCCCCATCCTTGTTTGTGAATGACTTAGCATTTCATGAAAGCTGCTTTCATACACAATTAGCCTGATCACCTGTGGGATGATCCAAATAAGCGTTTAATGAGCATTCCTCAACTTTTTTTGTCTTTTTTGCCACGTGTGCCTGCTTTTTTGAAACATGTTGCAGGCATCAAACTCCAATTGAGCTAATATTTGCCCAAAAATATGTTTTCCAGTTTGAACGTTAAGTATCTTGTGTTTGCAGTCTATTCAATTACATACAGGTTGAAAATGATTTGCAAATGGTTGTATTTTGTTTTTATTTACCATTTACACAACGTGCCAACTTCACTGGTTTTGGGTTTTGTACCAATTTATGTGAAACTGGGTAAAAGGGTTACAAAATTAGCACAAAAAAGTTAGCTTGCTTATACCAAAAGAGAAGTAGGCGGCCAAAAAAAGTAGAGATTAATAACAAAATATACTTTTTTTGGTGTATAATCTTATGTGTGAATGCTAAGAAAGTCACGCAGTTATATGATGCAACTATTCAGTAACTCAATTCCTCATACATTGGACATTGCTGCTCAGAGCCAGGTGTGAGCTGGAGCCTATCCCAGCTGACTTGTGGGGAGGGAAGGTGGACTACTACAGCATTGGCCTGTGGAGCGATATGAACCACTACATCACCCAGGCCGAAAAACAAGGAGGAGTTGGGTGTGGATTGTGGAAGAACCCCATCAAATACCATTGGAATCAGTGGCCCCCGCCCTATGACATCATGGTTGGCCAATAAAAAAGCATACACTTCCATATGAGTTATATTCATAAGGGGAAAAAAACACTAAAATATATATTTTTTTAAACAGTATTTTTCTTTTCCAAAATCCTTCCCTAAATATGTATTGTACAGAACAATTTTCAAAATACCTATTATAGTGGGGTTTTTTTTACTCATGTTAAGGGAATATTTTCCCACTTTTGGGCAAAATTAAACACATTACAAGTTTCTAGCTTCGGCCTTTGTGTCGTGCGACGAGAGGAAGAGAATGATCTCACCCTCTTTAGTATCTATGCACAAACACACATTTATCTCTCACTTTTAATGGTGTCAGGATGTACCAGGTGCAGAGAGTGAGAGTGAACAAGAATGTGTAACTTTCGGTTTCGAACTCCGCCGAGACTTTGAACAGCTTGGTCTCCTCTCGGGCGCTTTTTCTTTTTTTTTTTTTTGTATAGAATAAATTGTTAGTCTTCAATCTTAGTCACCTCATTATTTAGACAGCCTGAGAACATAAGGATCTGGGAGGACTCTTGCATGCAAAATGGTGGTTCACATTCTTCTTTAACTCTAAAATGGCTGATTTGAACTTCGAATTCTTGTTACAACACAAGACAGCGACTGAGGATATCCCAGAAATTAGTAATTTTTTAAGGATTTTTGTCATGCAGCCTTCTTTTGGACACATTGTCATCTCACGGCCCCTGCAGTACCTTGTGAAAAGCCCTCTGTTGTAGATGAGTGTTTCTTAATCATAGTTCCTGGAGGGACGCCAAAAAAAAAAACTGCTTCTTGACCGTGGTTCCTATGGGACGCAGCTGTACTCAGTTGTAATACACTTGTCCACCACTTGTAGCAGTAATGACAATATCCAACATACAGACGAAGTCATAAAAGTTTATTGAGCACACAAATTATGACCAAAGTGGTGAAGCTGTATTTTCATTTGGACTTTATCTTTTTTTTGACAGTTTAGTTACAAAATATATTTATTATTGATATAATCTTAGACTACAGGTTTATGTTAAATAGATACTAATTTTTGGGACTAAAACATTGTTTCATATTATTTGACTGGCTTATAAACTGTAATTAAGTTACATATAATAATTGAATACTATCAAAATCAAGAGTAAAATTATTAATTAAATATTAATATATGAGTGGGCCCCTGTCCCCCTCTGCAGTGTAAAAGTTAGGCCCCGAGTTTCAAAAGATTATGAACCCCTGATGTAGAAAAACAATAATTCTACGACCCCTTTAAAGACTAATACATGATGTTCTATTATTGTCATTGTTATTATAAATTTTTTTGTTTAAAAAATTATGCAGTCCACAAATGGCCCCCATATTATTTACTCTGAACACAGTTAAAATACTAATGTGTGATTATTAAAATTTACTGTCAAGTTTTATTTAGACCAGGGGTGTCAAACTCCTTTTAATTCAGGGGCCGCGTGGAGGGAAATCTGTGCACACACAGGCAGGACTATTAAAATCATGGCAATAAAAATAAAGACTACTTCAGATTGTTTTCTATGTCTTACTTTGGCCAAAAATAGAACGAACACATACTGAAAATATTACAATAAAAATATAGAAAAAAAGTACCTGCCGCTGTAAAGTTTAGATACGTGAAAGAAAGAAGAAAGTGGATAAATATTTAATAGTGAATTAATTTAAATTGGCATAAAAGTGTGTTCTTTTGTATTTTTTTAATTTATTGCAACCTTTTTCCAAAACAATATAGAATGTGAGATATAACAGGAGAATGCATACATGTATCCTTTGTTTTCATAACGGATGCAAAAAAGTGGGACCCCAAAAATGTACTGTGGGACCCCACTTTTATGACTTGCTGGGGTCCCTGGAACCCCAGTTTGAAAATTCCTAGCGCCAACACTGATGGAAACAGCAGCAGGCGGCTGTGGCCTGCGGGCCGGTTTTAATACTAATCAAAAATCATCCCGGGGGCCATAGATAATTGATCTGGCCCTTGGGCCTTGACACCCGTGATTTAGAACAATCTGGCCCACCACATCATTTTTAATAAATCAATCAATTACGTCGCCTTTTTGTCTTACTCAATGTATTTAACTTTGTATTTTGACAGAAAAAAAATACATGTACAGCAATACATTTCACGTCTTTTAAACTTGATCTTATATTACATTCCAAACATTTTGTTTTGTCAAAATAAGTACTTAAATATTGGCTTCACTCATGGTTTTTAAGCAAGTTACCCATCAAATTGTGCACTGTAAAAACAATTTTGTACAGTAGAAAAAAAAATGGTAGTTCAGTGGCCAAAATCTTACCATCGGTAAAAACAAAATTCTGCTGCTGTTTTACCATTTTCTCTTTATATGCATGTAAAAGTGTTTACCTTCTACAGAAAAAAATTGGCAAATGAGCTGATAGTTTATTTTTACTGCAAAATACACATGTCTTTTTTTTTTTACAGTGTACTCGGGTTGTACGGTAGACCGGTATTAGTATAGTACCGCGATACTAATGAATCATATTCGTTACTATACCACCTCAGAAAAGTACCGGTCCTCCCGTCGTCGTCACGTTGTGTCATTGCTGGTTTATGAGCAGAGGAGCATGTTCGGCAGTGCACAATCACAGAGTACTTACAAGCAGACACAGTGTGTTGACAGAAAAGGGAGAACGGACACATTTTGGCTTAAAAACTAAAGATAAATGTGAAGTTATAACACTGTAACACTCTCAGGAAGAGGTGCTTTAATACATGGCTAGCTAGCGGCTAAAGTTCAGCCACAGTCGGCAGTGTTTTACCAACTTCTAAATCACTAATCCTCGCCTCCATGTCACTCATATAAAGTAAGTTTCTTACAAGTATCATCCTTGCAGGACGAGGAATAGCTAAACATGTTTTACTACATACCACAGCTCACCGGAGTCACAATGTAAACAAACGCCATGGGTGGATCTACACCTAACATTCACTGTAATGATACCAAACTACAGTAGCGTTTCTAGTCGATACCACTATGATTAAGTCAATATTTTTGGCATCACAACAGCTTCTTTCGTTTTTTAAAAATGTATATTATATTTAATGTATGAAATATGTCGCTGGATAAATGATCCTGTAACGACTTGATAACCAAATTTGTGGTATCATCCAAAACTAATGTAAAGTATCAAACAACAGAATAATAAGTGATTATTATATTTTAACAGAAGTGTAGATAGTGGAGGCCCTTAGGGATATTTTCGTTCCATTTTGTCTAAAAGCGCCAAATTTGGCACAGTGGTAGCTCAGGGCATACTTAAATGATTTAGCTAGGGCGCCCGCGCCGTTGACCTTTGGGGTCGCCACAGCGGCCGATCAAATATGGCCGCCGCTTGTACCGTATTTTCGTAGTATAAGTCGCACCTGTCCAGGGTGTACCCCGCCTTCCGCCCGATTGTAGCTGAGATAGGCGCCAGCGCCCCCCGCGACCCCGAACGGGAATAAGCGGCAGAAAATGGATGGATGGATGGAAGTCGCACCTGCCGAAAATGCATAATAAAGAAGGAAAAAAACATCCATCCATCCATCCATCCATCCATTTTCTACCGCTTATTCCCTTTCGGGGTCGCGGGGGGCGCTGGCGCCTATCTCAGCTACAATCGGGCGGAAGGCGGGGTCCATACATAAGTCGCATTTTTTGGGGAAATGTATTTGATAAAACCCAACACCAAGAATAGACATTTGAAAGGCAATTCAAAATAAATAAAGAATAGTGAACAGTAGACTAACTAAGTGTACGTTATATGACGCATAAATACCCAACCGAGAAGGTGCCTGGTATGTTAACCTAACATATTATGGTAAGAGTCATTCAAATAACTTTAACATATGGAACATGCTATATGTTTACCAAACAATCTGTCACTCCTAATCGCTAAAGCCCATGAAATCTTATACGTCTAGTCTCTTACGTGAATGAGATAAATAATATTATTGGATATTTTACGGTAATGTGTTAACGATTTCACACCCATGGCCAAACAATGAAAAAAACTGCGACTTATAGTCCGAAAAATATGGTAATAGCTTTTGTCTCTAAGATTTGAAATAGATGAGCTACAAATGTAAACTTGATGTGTATTTCGTGTGTTTTGACAATTAGAAATGTGTTGGAAAGCTAATTTTTATTTTTGGGTGTGTTTAGACCCCTAATTTGCATATTTCCAAGTGGCGCTTTCCTATTCTGAAGACATTGAGCGTAACTTGGGCCCTTTTTTGAGTAAAACCTGGTGCAACATGCATGATTCCTTTCTAATGTTTATATGAAATGTCGGTGGTAGGGGAATGGGGGTCGGCTTTGGTTGTCACATTTTGATGACATTGGGGATAGGTTGATTGGCAACACTAAATTGGCCCTAGTGTGTGAAAGTGAGTGTGAATGTTGTCTGTCTATCTGTGTTGGCCCTGCGATGAGGTGGCAACTTGTCCAGGGTGTACGCTGCCTTCCGCCCGACTGTAAGTGAGATAGGCGCCAGCGACCCCAATAAAGGGAATAAGCGGTAGGAAATGGATGGATGGATGGTTTCGCTTAAAGGGCAACTACTCTGTGGCTACTTGCGAGGGTGGCTACGTGAAGGCTGTCTTCTTCTCTCCCTTTTTTATTTTTTTTTTGGGGTGGGGTGTTGTTTTTTTCCCCATATACACTTCTTCTTCTGATATGCTGAAAGATGTTTTATCTTGTGAAACTTGTGCTGCATATCTCAAGTTCAGATAAAATTTGGTATGGTAGTACACATCCGCTACGTGCACATTCTGCCAGCTTTTCCATGCGGACCGGACACTGGAGTTGGTTGGCGGCCGAGAGTGGAGTCGGCTCTCTTGGTTGCTTTGTTGGGTCTGCTCCTGTCTCTGACCATGCTCCCTCCGCCCCAGCGGACGATGGCGTGGAACACCGCAGAGGCCACCACAGTGTATATGTTTCTTTTAGTTTTTATTCATAGCTGTCTGTAGAAGTGGATGGATGTATCCGCTGCTTTATGTCTTTCATGTCCTTTGTTTTCTTTGATGTTTGATGTTTCCCTCTTACACACGTGAGAGGGATGTGTACTATGGCTATGAGTTGTTGTTATTTTTTTCCCTTGGCCTCAGTCTGGAATTTGGAAAAAAGATATAAAAATAACTAAAAACTTGTTGAAAAATAAACAAGTGATTCAATTATAAATAAAAATTTCTACACATAGAAGTAATCATCAACTTACAGTGCCCTCTTTGGGGATTGTAATAGAGATCCATCTGTATTCATAAACTTCATTCTAAACATTTCTTAACAAAAAAAGAAATTTTTAACATCAATATTTATGGAACATGTCCACAAAAAATATAGCTGTCAAAACTGAATATTGCATTGTTGCATTTCCTTTCACAGTTTCTGAACTTACATTCATATTTTGTTGAAGCATTATTCAGTAAATATATTTATAAAGGATTTTTGAATTTTTGCTATTTTTAGAATATTTAAAAAAATCTCTCGTACCCCTTGGCATACCTTCAAGTACCCCATTTGAGAACCACTGTTTTAGAACATTGTTTAGAACAGGGGTCGGCAACCCGCGGCTCTGGAGCCGCATGCGGCTCTTTAGCGCCGCCCTAGTTGCTCTCTGGAGCTTTTTCAAAATGATATGAAAAATGGAAATGATGAGGGGCAAAAACATATTTTTTGTTTTAATTTGGTTTCTGTAGGAATACAAACATGACACAAACTTCCCTAATTGTTATAAAGCACACTGATTATATTAAATATGCTTCACTGATTCGAGTATTTGGCTACCGCCGTTTTGTCCTGCTAATTTTGGTGGTCCTTGAACTCACCATAGTTTGTTTACATGTATAACTTTGTCCGACTTTCGAAGACGTGTTTTATGCCACTTCTTTTTCCGTCTCATTTCGTCCACCAAACTTATAACGTTGTGCATGAATGCACAAAGGTGAGTTTTGTTGATGTTATTGACTTATGTGGAGTGCTAATCAGACATATTTGGTCACTGCTTGACTGCAAGCTAATCGATTCTAACATGCTATTTAGGCTAACTGTATATGTGTTGGCCCTGCGATGAGGTGGCGACTTGTCCAGGGTGTACCCCGCCTTCCGCCCGATTGTAGCTGAGATAGGCGCCAGCGCCCCCCGCAACTCCAAAAGGGAATAAGCGGTAGTAAATGGGAATAAGCGGTAGTAAAAGGGAATAAGCGGTAGTAAATGGATGGATGGATGTATATATTGCATCATGATGCCTCATTTAGATGGATGGATAGTACTTTATTGATTCCTTCAGAAGAGTTCCTTCAGGAAAATTAAAATTCCAGCAGCAGTGTACAGAGTTGAGATCAATTTAAAAAAAGTAAAAAGTAAATAATGGGGGTTTAAATGGAAACAAAATAGAGAAATATTGCAATAAGAATAAAAAATAAAAAGCAACAATGAGAATACAAATATAACAGTAAAATAAGAATATACCAAGAGAAAGTAGGCAGTAGTGACCATGTTATGAAAACATATTGCACTGTTATTGTTTAGCATCCCCTGCATTTGTAGGTATATTTGTTCTCATTTAGTTTCCTTTAAGTCATGGGTGTCAAACTCTGGCCTGCGGGCCAAATTTGGCCCGCCATGTAATTTATTTTGGCCCTTGAGACAATATTAAATTAACATTAGAGCTGGCCCGCCGGTATTATACAGCGGCGGTGCATTCACCGCTAATTCTAATACTTGCCAACCCTCACGATTTTCCCAAGAGACTCCCCAATTTCAGTGCCCCCCCCCCCCCCAAAATCTACCGGGACAACCATTCTCCCAAATTTCTCCCGATTTCCACTCGGACAACAATATCGGCGGCGTGCCTTAAAGGTAGTGCTTTTAGCGTCCTCTACAACCTGTTGTCATGCTTGCTTTCCCGCCATACAATCAGCGAGCCGGCCCTGTCACGTAATATATGTGGATTCTACACACACACACACAAGTGAATGCAATGCATACTTGGTCGAACAGTCATACAGGTCACACTGAGGGTGGCCTTATAAACAACTTTAACACTGTTACAAATATGCACCACACTGTGAACCCACACCAAACAAGAATGACAAACATATTTCGGGAGAACATCTGCACTGTAACACAACATCAACACAACAGAACAAATACCCAGAACCCCTTGCAGCACTAACTCTTCCGGGACACTACAATATACACCCCCGCTACCAACAAACCTCGATTTTGCATGTCACTATAAAGTTATAAAAGCTTTGCTTGTTTAATATTCAATGCAAAACTTGTTTGGGTCTCTATTAAAGGGTTAAGTTGTTCAACTTTGGCCCGCGGCTTTGTTCATTTCAGAATTTTGGCCCACTCTGTATTTGAGTTTGACACCCCTGCTTTAAGTCCTCACAATTCAATTTATATCTCATGACACACTGTATGTAATATGGCCTTTACTTTTTTGCAGCTGCAGACGGATTTGTTTTTGTATCGTTGGCTCTAATATGGCTCTTTCAACATTTTGGGTTGCCGACCCCTGGTTTAGAGAGAATTTCTTACTCACAAGCATGGGAAAGTGTGTCAAAACTTTTGACTGGTATGTAAAAAAAAAAAAAAAAATGGAAAAAGTCCGTCATTGCTGACATGTTGGAATAATAACATACAGTAGTTGTAATTTATGTTTAGTGTTGGGGTGGGGTTTTTTCAAGCAGAGATCATATTCAAACTTTTTTTTTTTTTCTTAAATCCCTCCCACCAGCTTTTTTCTTCCTTTCCCTCCCATCTTTTTTTCTTCTTCTTCTGGGCGTTGCCTCCAGACTATAAAAAGCGGAATAAACTTGCAGTGAACTTCTGCTTCATCCCGTCCCGCGCGCTTCTTCACAAACTGGTGAGTTCCTTCTTCTTACTTCTCGACTTTTCTCACCAAATTACGATGACTTGTGAGCGCTTAAGTAAGCACGTTAAGTGTGGAGACTTACACGTCAGCTTTGTTTGGAATATTCGACGTTTATTCGGACTTTTAACCGCGTTTTTTTGCGGATGGGTGGGTTCAGCCGTACGTGTGCCACTGTGTGGTCTCTGCGTGCGGGTTTGGCGCAAACACGACGTCTCCTGTGACAAATCGTGGATTGGCCCTTTTGTTGAAGTCATTGCTTTGTTGTTTTTTAAGACTTTCTGTCCTATTCAGCAGGAAAAGGCGGATGTGGAGCCAAAGGGCAGCAGCCAAGTGATAAGGAACAGAACATTTGGTGTAAGAGCCAAAGAATTTGCTCCGAGTGCCAGTGGAAACACCCACGTCCTCCCTTTGGGATGCTCTGTGTGTTTTAGCAGCACACGGATGCAAACATAAAATACCAACCCGTGTCCGCCTATCAATCTTAGTATATCATAGAGGTGTGTCTAAAGCAGGGGTCACCAACGCGGTGCCCGCGGGCACCAGGTAGCCCGTAAGGACCAGATGAGTCGCCCGCTGGCCTGTTCTAAAAATAGCTCAAATAGCAGCACTTACCAGTGAGCTGCCTCTATTTTTTAAATTGTATTTATTTACTAGCAAGCTGGTCTCGATTTGCTCAACATTTTCAATTCTAAGGGAGACACAACTCAAATAGAATTTGAAAATCCAAGAAAATATTTTAAAGACTTGGTCTTCACTTCTTTAAATAAATTAATTTATTTTTTTACTTTGCTTTTTATAACTTTCAGAAAGAAAATTTTAGAGAAGAAATACAACCTTAAAAATGATCTTAAGATTTTTAAACACATGTACCGTTTTACCTTTTAAATTCCTTCCTCTTCTTCTGACAGTTTAAATCAATGTTCAAGTATTTTTTTCTACTGTAAAGAACAATAAACGCATTTTAATTTTAATTCATCATTTTAGCTTCTGTTTTTTCAACAAAGAATATTTGTGAAATATTTCTTCGAACTTATTATGATTAAAATAAAAATAAAAATATTCTGACAAATCTAGAAAATCTTTAGAATCAGATTTAAATCTTATTTCAAAGTCTTTTGGATTTCATTTAAAATTTTTGTTCTGGAAAATCTAGAAGAAATAATGATTTGTCTTTGTTAGATATATAGCTTGGTCCAATTTGTTATATATTCTAACAAAATGCAGATTGGATTTTAACCTATTGAAAACATGTCATTACAATTCTAAAATTAATCTTAATCAGGAAAAAATACTAATGATGTTCCATAAATTCTTTTTAAAAATATTTTCAAAAAGATTCGAATTAGCTAATTTATCTCTTCTTTTTTTCGGTTGAATTTTGAATTTTAAAAAGTCGAAATTGAAGATAAACTATGTTTCAAAATTTTATTTTCATTTTTTTCCATTTTTTTCCTCTTTTAAACCGTTCAATTAAGTGTTTTTTTTTTCATCATTTATTCTCTACAAAAAACCTTCCGTAAAAAGAAAAAAAATGTACGACGGAATGACAGACAGAAATACCCATTTTTTATATGTATATAGATTTATTTATTAAAGGTAAATTGAGCAATTTGGCTATTTCTGGCAATTTATTTAAGTGTGTATCAAACTGGTAGCCCTTCGCATTAATCAGTACCCAAGAAGTAGCTCTTGGTTTCAAAAAGTTTGGTGACCCCTGGTCTAAAGTCTGGCCCGGGGACGATTTGCGGCACACAGCTCCAATTTTAATGGCCAACATCAGTGAAAATGTAGGTAAAAAGTTTAAGTACCAATGACTGTCCCACACACACACTAGGTGTGGTGAAATTATCTTCATTTGACCCATCACCCTTGATCAAGGGAGGAGAGCAGTGAGCAGCAGCGGTGGCCGCGCCCGGGAATCATTTCGGTGATTTAACCCCCAATTCCAACCCTTGATGCTGTGAGTGCCAAGCAGGGAGGTAACGGGTTCCGTTTTTATAGTCTTTGGTATGACTCGGCCAGGGTTTGAACTTACGACCTACCCATCTCAGGGCGGACACTCTCACCACAAGGCCACTGAAAAGATGTAATGTAGTGAGAAAAAAAATCATATACATTTTTAAAAGTCTGAGTATGTGGGGGGACTAGTGTTGTTTTGGTACCGGTAACAAGATGTATTTCGGTACTTTTCGTTACTTTTCTAAATAAAGGGCACCACAAAAAATGGCATTATTGGCTTTATTTTAACAAAAAATATCAATATTTTAGCTTTGTGTCATTACTTAAGGGCTAATGTAATGAGAAAAAAAAGCTGAACATTTGATGCAAACTTTAAAAAGTCTAAGTAATTGGGGATATGTTGCTATATATTTTTATTTTGTAAAAAAAATATATATATATTTGTATATATATACATATATATATATATATATATATATATATATATATATATATATATATATATATACACATATATCTTGATTGGATTATCCAGAGAATAGTGCTCGATACCGTGGTAGAGCGCAAATATAGGTGTGGGAAAAATCACAAGACTACTTCATTTCTACAGAACTGTTTCATGAGGGGTTCACTCAATCATCGGGAGATTTATATATATATATATATATATATATATATATATATATATATATATATATATATATATATATATATATATATCTCAAAACCTAATATATTAAAAATAATGTCGAGGGGAGAAAAACATCAGTAAAAATTTTGAAAAAATGAGCAAAAAGATGTGATGTAATGACAAAAAAGCTGAAAATGTGATACAAACTTTGAAAAGTCAAAGTGTCTGGGGGACATTTTGATATTTTTATTTTGGTAAAAAACCTTTATGTTATATGTGGCAGATTGTGTTATTAATAGTTATTAGTATCAACATTTCAGCTTTTTGTCATTACTTTATGTCTGTTTGCTTTTTTTGTTACATGTTTGCTGTTGTTTTTTTCCTTACAATATGTTGCGGCCCAACAAAACTCGAGCTGGGGCCCACAAATGGCCCCTGGCGGCACATTGGATACCCCTGTAATGAGAAATTATCATACACTTTGTCACATGTAACCACTAAGTTTTGTCTTTAAATTTATGTAATGTCACTGTTCACCTTTCTTTTTTACAACAGAAAATATCACAAGTCCCCCACATACTTAGAATTTTTGTTATGTGGACCTCGGTGGAAAATGTTGGACACCCCTGTGTAATGTAGTTGTCATTTATTTCCTGTTACACCCCTATAGGAAAAAAAAACATTTTTTGAGGGTTCCCCCTCTCTCTGCCCTGCCAATAAATAGTAGTATTGTCTATAAAATTGTTATAAGTACACCTCTGCATAACATTGTATCCTTATTAACAATAAAGTAAAGAAAAAACAGAAATACAGATCAACTTATAAACACATAACAGAAAATATTTAAAATGCATCGATTTGCCTGAAAAAAAAATGTATATATCCTTATTTAAATTATAAAAATGTTGACATAAAGTTGTTGTTTTTTTTACTTCAGTTAAGATGATGCACTTTAAATAGTTTCTGTTGCAGACTAAAATAATTATTTATAAAAAATATTCTTTATTTTAAATTGATCAATGTTTTATTCTTTTTAGTTTCCTTTTTTTTAATAAGGTTACACTGTTGTGCAGAGGTGTACTTACAACAATTTTTAAGACAAATGATACTATTTAAGGTAAGGAGGGTGCATAAAATGTTCTTCTTCCTGGGGGGTGGGGAGGCGTAACAAAATAATTGCAAAGCAGTGCTTTATTACATAGTGTTTCTCACCTTCTTTATCAAACTGATGGCACTCGCAACTTCCCTTTGGCCCCATGCTGGGTTATTTTGTTGTCGTTCACAAGAAAAAGACAAGAGACCATGTCATCAACGCGTGGTTTGATTTGTTTCAATGTTTCAAAGTGAACGAAAACTGGGTCATACTATTGTTAGAGATAGTGGATGAAAACAAAATTAAGACACACAAAAACGAACATTTGGGTCTTAAGGCTAAAAATGCTCCGGCGTGACGTAGTTTGAGTCTTCTCTTAAGGCGTCTTGATTCCTTTATAACTCTTCCCCAGGGGCAGATGTGGGACTTGCAATTCAATAAATAAAAGCAAGCTGTACATTGACTCCTCTAAAGTACATAGTCCATATTAAGTTTCCTAAATAGTACATCAGTTGATGATCTTTGTTTGTTTTGTTTTTTAAGCACGTCCAAACCTGCAGCAATGACTGACCTGGAGAAATGCATGGAGTCCCTCATCTCCATCTTCCATCGCTACGCCAAAGATGACGGCGATGGCAAGACGCTGAGCAAAAAAGAACTGAAAAAACTGATGGAGACCGAGTTGCCCACCTTCCTCAAGGTCAGATGCGTCTCTCTTTACGTCCCGCCGTTGCCGACTCGGCGACTTGCTGGCTAAATCTGCCGACTGTCCAATTTCTCTCAGCGACTTTTTGTTTCTCAAACACTACTAGCGACAAATATAGTCACTTTTTCGCATGTTTCGTAGACATAAAAGCACGTCCGATTGACTTCTCGCGGCGGTCCCGGCTCCAGTCAGACCCAGCCTTGGTTTTTAAAGTCAATGTTTCTTTGCGAAAAATAAAATGCTGCGACTTCCCAATCCCATTATGCATGTTCATGTTCATTAACCAGTCAAAATAACTTAAACATTCTAACACAATTGACTGAAATTTCAAGAAAACCAACTAAGAAAGCTAATTTGCAGTTCTAATCATAGTTATTAGTGGTTGGAGTCTTGGGTGATGATTCGACTCAGACTTGATTCTCATCTCAACACGATTCTTGTAATAATAAAAAAATACCTTTTTAAAACAGGTTAAAGATAACACTTACTCTTGTTTGCCACTGACAGACATCTTATAGGCGCAGTGTTGGCCTAAAAAATATACATTTTAAAATGTATTTTAACATTTTTATAGACAAAATTCTCAGAATAAAAGAAAATAGAGGAATCCCAACTCCAAACCAATCCTGGCTTTACAATACGCTGAAAGGAAATGTACAAAGCAATTGAGAAGACACGCCAAAAATACTTATTAAAATAATTGTTAAAAAGCAACAGTATCAATATTAATAATAAAAATCATCATCATCATAACAGCAACAATAGTTATTTATGTTTCAATGCAAAAATCGATTCTTAAAAAAATATATGTGCATGTGATAATATGCATATATATATATATATATATACATATTTACACACATATATATAAATATATGTATGTATATATATATATATATATATATACATATTTACACACATATATATAAATATATGTATGTATATATACAGTATATGTATATATATATATATGTATGTATATACATATATATGTATATATATATATAGTGCATATATATATATATATGTGTATATATATATATATACTATATATATATATATATATATATATATATATATATATATATATATATATATATGTGTGTGTGTGTGTCCTTCCATCCATCCATTTTCTACCGCTTATTCCCTTTCGGGGTCGCGGGGGGCGCTGGCGCCTATCTCAGCTACAATCGAGCGGAAGGCGGGGTACACCCTGGACAAGTCGCCACCTCATCGCAGGGCCAACACAGATAGACAGACAACATTCACACTCACATTCACACACTAGGGCCAATTTAGTGTTGCCAATCAACTTATGTCTTTGGAAGTGGGAGGAAGCTGGAGTACCCGGAGGGAACCCACGCATTCACGGGGAGGACATGCAAACTCCACACAGAAAGATCCCGAGCCTGGATTTGAACCCAGGACTGCAGGACCTTCGTATTGTGAGGCAGACGCACTAACCCCTCTGCCACCGTGAAGCCCTGTGTGTGTGTATATATATATATATATATATATATATATATATATATATATATATATATATATATATATATATATATATATATATATATATATATATATATATATATATATATATATATATATATATATATATATATATATATATATATATATATATATATATATACATATATATACATATATACATACCTCCGGGTACTCCGGCTTCCTCCCACCTCCAAAGACATGCACCTGGGGATAGGTTGATTGGCAACACTAAATGGTCCCTACTGTGTGAATGTGTGTGTGAATGTTGTCTGTCTATCTGTGTTGGCCCTGTGATGAGATGGCGACTTGTCCAGGGTGTACGCCGCCTTCCGCCCGAATGCAGCTGAGATAGGCTCCAGCGACTCCCCGCGACCCCGAACGGGACAAGCGGTAGAAAATAGATGGATGAATGGATATATACATACATACATACATACATACTGTATACTGTATACGTGCACACAAACACACATATATGTATAGCCCAGACAAAATAAATAATATCAATAGCAGGTATACAGCAAACAGAAACAACAATAAGAGCACTGGACAGGAAATAAAACAAAATACCAGAAACTAATCATGACATGAGAGGTGTGTGAATACTCATTGTGATACAACTGATCTCTCTTGCTGCGTCTTCTTATTCTCTGGCATACCAGGTGAGTTAAGAAGCAGCGTTACGACGCCATCTACTGTATGGTCTTTTAATGAAAAGCAAGGCAGTCCTATTATAATGTGTTAATGGGCGAGGGCGAACCGGTAGCACTCCATCTAATTGGTATTCAGTTTGAATCGTCACATTTGTATAACTGTTAAAAATATTCAATTTAAAACGTTTAGTTTTTCTAGTTGCATTAATTGGGATGGAAATGTTTTTCTCTGCAGACTCAGAAGAACCCCAAAACGGTGGACTGCATCCTCCAGGACCTGGACCACAACAAGGACGAAAAGTTGGACTTTGAAGAGTTTCTCCCTCTGGTGGCTGGGATCTCTTTGGCCTGCGAGAAGTGCTATGTGCTGCACCAGAAGAAGGGCAAACAATGAAGAGTGTCTTTGTGCATGTATAAACAAACCTTTGACAAGATGTCTTCTTCTGTCCGTCTCTTTCTTTCTATGGTGGAATTTTAGCTGCCACATTTCCTCAACACAGGCTTTCTGTTCAGTTCAGCCTGAAGGATAAAGAACAACATCGGTCCTCCTTCAATGCTTTAGTTGTTTTTACAAGTACGAAGGAATGCGGCACCAACTGGTACGTAAGGAGAACTCATTTCTACTATACATATATATATATATATATATATATATATATATATATATATATATATATAAATATATATATATATATATATATATATATATATAGAATATATATATATATAGTATATGTGTATGTATATATGTACATATATATAAATATATATACAGTAAATATATATATATGTGTATGTGTGTATATATATATATTTGTGTGTGTGTATATATATTTATACATATGTATACATACTCTATATGCATACGTATATATCTGTATACACACATATACAGTATGTATATATATATATACAGTATATATATATATTCATATCAATGCATATTATTTGCTATGTAAATAATAATATAATTTCAAAAATATACAGCATCACATATGTAATCAGGAAAATAGCAATACTTAAAAACAAGCTCAAGCAACAACAACAACTAAAAATGCCCAACGGAGGAAGTAAAATGTGCTTGGCTGGAATTTTTAAAAGTCGAAAAAAAAATTCTTGCGCATATAATGATTTCTAAAATAGGAATTCAGGTGTAAGTTAAAGCAAGTCGTTTTCATTACATAGCTAGATTTAAGTCAATTATAGTCATTACAAGGTATGTTTAAGCCACATTTTCTTATAAGTCATAAGATGGATAGATTTAAACACAAATAATATTACATACTTTAGCATTAAGATTATTCTTATCTATTTATTAAAAAGATCTATGCTCTTAATCTTGCGGCCTGAGTTTTAATTTGTGTAGTTTTCCTTAAAATAAATATTGCAGACACATTTTCTCTATATGAGTCTATTAATTTTATAAAGTTACTTAACCAGTTATTTTCTTAATTTAAGACATATAGTCTTACTATGTAGTTGAAGAATATTCAAAACCAGATTAAGAAAATACATTTAAACAAAACACTTAGAGCGAAAAAAATCTTATTTTTTTTCCTTTTTTCAAAAAAAATCTGATTAAATTGATCTTAAACTGAATTCATATATATATATATATGTATGTATATATATATACATACATATATATATATATATATATATATATATATATATATAAGAATGAGCTAGACATACTGTCTTAACAGTAGTGAAGTGAATTATATTTGTATAGCGCTTTTTCTCTAGTGACTCAAAGCGCTTTACATAGTGAAACCCAATATCTAATTGTTGCATTTAAACCAGTGTGGGTGGCACTGGGAGCAGGTAGTTAAAGTGTCTTGCCCAAGGGCACAACGGCAGTGACTAGGATGGCGGAAGCGGGGATCGAACTTGCAACCCACAAGTTGCCGGCACGGCCGCTCTACCAACCGAGCTATACCGCCCACATTATTCACTATTTTCCCCCATTAAAAATGGCTCAATATTATATATTTTCTTTGTCGTAAAAAATAAGCGATGGTTGCTTAAAATGAAATAAAACTAAATTACTTTCTTAAAATGTTGTTTTCGCAGTCTACAACCAGATAAAAACATATGATGACAGTATATAGTTAAATATTTAAATAATGTTCCTGCTGTCAACTCTGGTTTAAATAATTTAGGGTTTTTTCACCTAAAGTTCTCCTGTTTCCAAAAACAAATGACTTTTGTAAACAATAACAAAATGAGATTTTGTGATTTAAACACTGTCGTATCAATCATTGGCGCGATTATTCGATTTAATCGATTAATCGTTATTGCCGTAAAATCAACCATAGACCGATACTATACTTGGTATCGTTTCTGTTGATCTGTGTACCGATCTGTCCACATCTGAGTTCTATCTTAGCGGTTAGCATAGCCTTTTGTAGTGTAGTGCAGAATGTTTGGCTATACCTCGTCCTCCAGTGATAGTGCACTTATTTAAGTATTACCGACTTAGCACTGTGGAGGGACGTTAGCCTCTGCTATTGATGTTTTATATAGTCTATATCAGGGGTCTTTAACTTTTGCCAGGCCAAGGAACCCCAAACTGATGGAGAGACATAGTGGGGACCCCTACTAATTTACCCTGTAGAAAATTCTGGTTTTGATTAAAACTGCCCTAAATGTACCTTGTTACTGTGCAATGACAAGTTATTGAAATACTACAGTACGGCGCGGCTAATAGCTGGCTGGCAACTAGGGCTGCTAATTGCTAGCTGGAAACTAGCAGTACTGATTACAAGAGCTGGCCACTAGCTTGCAAATCGCCAGCTGGCAACTCAGTCCACTAATTACTAGCAGGCCACAAGAATGCTAATCGCCAGCTAGCAATTGGGGTCTCTAACTACTAAGTTGGCTTTTGCCGGTTACAACGATTGCGACCTAGCATTCTAACGGGCCCAAATAACGAGGCGTTGTAAAAAGCTACAAAAACAAAGTGGTGTCTTGGGTTTGCAGTCACGTCACATGCATGGTCACTTGTTGCCAGGCAGAATTTGTAAGGCTTCCAAATATTTAAAATTTGCTCCCCCTCCCCGAAACACATTGGCCAGAGGAGACACACCCTGCCCTACACTGCAGAGAGAGGGCGTGGAGAGCTGGCAGGAACACAAACACACACACTCACACGCACACAAACACACACACACACACACACACACACACACAGTAATTATAGCAGAAATATCTCATGTTTAGGAGATATATGATGAATTATTGCAATGTGAGTATGTCAACAGAAGGGTGGTCACTTCCATGTTGTACTTTTTAAGAATGTTGCACTTCTTAAGTTTGTTGTACTTCTTAAGTTTGTTGTACTTCTTAAGTATGTTGTACTTCTTAAGTATGTTGTTCTTCTACAGTTTGTTATACCTACCTCCTAAAAGTATTTTGTACTTCTTAAGTATGTTGTACCTCTTAAAGGTACTTATTTTGTATGTTGTGCTGCTTAGGTAGGCTGACCATACGTCCTCTTTTCCCCGGACATGTCCTCTTTTGCATTGGTGTCCGGGGTGTCCGGGCGTTTTTTTTTAAATGTGTCAAATGTCCGGGATTGAATTAGGGTTGCGTGTATTTTCAATGTAGGTCCAGGGTTAAGTTACCGTATATATATATATATATATATATATATATATATATATATATATATATATATATATATGAAATACTGGAGTTGGTGAATTCTAGCTGTAAATATTGTAGCGGCTGGCTACGAGGTGTTAGCCAATGGCTTTGGATGGGGGGCGGGACTTCCGGGGAAGTTAGGGAAGTGACGCTATTGACAGGAAGTGTTGGTTCCAGTTTTGCCGGGAAGAAGAAATAGACTTCTTGGTAAACACTAAGGTGAGTGTAAAGTTAACATTTTTAACTCCAGTAAATGAGTTATTTTAGTATTTGTGAGTCCATGGAAATTTCACTTTTACCTCCCGCTGGATCCACATCGTTCGAGGATGGAGACCGCTACCTGTTCGCTTCAAGCTAACCAGCACCCGAGCAGACTCCTCCACCTCAAAAACATACTTTGCAGGTCAAAAAACGGGACAGTTGTTTGCCTTTTGAAGTGTTAATGTGCGAGGAGTGTTCAAAAGGAGTCTTTTGAAGAAGTGTGTGACGCTTTGCTGGCATCGTGGCGTGGTTTGCGTTCTCCCGTGGGTGCAGCGAAGATGGACACAGCGTAAAGGTAGGAATAATCATTTATTATACAATAAAACAAAATAAAAACAAAGGCACTTCCACAAAAGCACTAGACAAAACAATCAGCAAGTGTGTTGTTTACGCACCTGACTCGGATTGCTGCAGCGTCACTCCAAGTGCGCCCCGCCTTTCTGCTCCGCTGCATGCTCCGCCTCCTGGCCGCCATCTCGGGTAGGACCGCTGTCTGTCCTATCCTGCCGTCGGCTCGTCGTCTCCGTCTCTCTACAATGTTGTACTTAAGTATCTTGTACTTCTTAAATATGTTGTTCTTCTAAAGTCTCTTAAGTATGTTGTACTTCTTAAGTATGTTGTACATGTTGAAGATGATGTACTTCATTTGTATGTTGTGCTGCTTAAGTATGTTGTACTTAAGTATGTTTTTCTTCTTGAGGATGTTGTACGTAAGTGTGTTGTTCTTTTTAAGTATGTCGTACTTAAGTATATTGTACTTCTTAAGTTTGTTGTATTTTGTAAGAATGTTGTACTCAGGTATGTTGTATTTCTTGTTGTGCTCCCTAAGTGTGTACTACTTAATTATGTCGTACTTAAGTAAATTGTACTTCTTAAGTCCGTTGTATTTCATAAGAATGTTGTGCTCAAGTATGTTGTATTTCTTGTTGTGATTTTTAAATATGTTGCACTTAATTATGTTGTACGTCTTAAGTATGTTGTATATAATTATGGTGTACCCCTTAAAAATACTGTACTTAAGTATATTGTACTTCTTAGGTATGTTGTCCTTTTACTTCTTAAATATCAATCAATCAATGATTATTTATATAGCCCTAAATCACTAGTGTCTCAAAGGGCTGTACAAACCACAACACAAACCACAACGACATCCTTGGTAGAGCCCACATAAGGGCAAGGAAAACTCACACCCAGTGGGACGTCGGTGACAATGATGACTATGAGAAACCTTGTAGAGGACCCTCCCCCCAACCCCCCTCCCTAGGGGAACCGAAAGGAATGGAAGTCGAGCGGGTCTAACATGACACTGTGAAAGTTAAATCCATAGTGGATCCAACACAACCGTGAGAGTCCAGTCCAAAGTGGATCCAACACAGCAGAGAGAGTCCCGTCCACAGTGGAACCAGCAGGAAACCACCACAAGCGGAGGCGGATCAGCAGCGCAGAGATGTCCCAGCCGATATACAGGCGAGCAGTCCATCCTGGGTCCCTGCTCTGTACGAGCGGTCCATCCTGGGTCCCGACTCAGGACAGCCAGCACCTCATCCATGGCGACCGGACCGGACCTCCTCCCGTGGGACAGGGGAGAAAAAGAAAAGAAACGGCAGATCAACTGGTCTAAAAAGGGAGTCTATTTAAAGGCTGGAGTATACAAATGAGTTTTAAGGTGACACTTAAATGCTTCTACTGAGGTAGCATCTCAAACTGTTACCGGGAGGGCATTCCAGAGTACTGGAGCCCGAACGGAAAAGGCTCTATAGCCCGCAGACTTTTTTTGGGCTCTGGCAATCACTAACAAGCCGGAGTCCTTTGAACGCAGATTTCTTGCCGGGACATATGGTACAATACAATCAGGAAGATAGGCTGGAGCTAGACCGTGCAGTATTTTATACGTAAGTAGTAAAACCTTAAAGTCACATCTTAAGTGCACAGGAAGCCAGTGCAGGTGAGCCAGTATAGGCGTAATGTGATCAAACTTTCTTGTTCTTGTCAAAAGTCTAGCAGCCGCATTTTGAACTAACTGTAATCTTCTAATGCTAGACATGGGGAGACCCGAAAATAATACGTTACAGTAATCGAGGCGAGACGTAACAAACGCATGGATAATGATCTCAGCGTCGTTAGTGGACAAAATGGAGCGAATTTTAGCGATATTACGGAGATGAAAGAAGGCCGTTTTAATAACGCTTTTGATGTGTGACTCAAAAGGAGTGAGTTTGGTCGGAGATAATACCCAGATTCTTTAACGAGCCGCCTTGTTTAATTGTTTGGTTGTCAAATGTTAAAGTTGTATTATTAAATAGAGGTCGGTGTCTAGCAGGACCGATAATCAGCATTCCCGTTTTTTTGACGTTGAGTTGCAAAAAGTTAGCGGACATCCATTGTTTAAATTCATTAAGACACGCCTCCAGCTGACTACAATCCGGCGTGTTGGTCAGCTTTAGGGGCATGTAGAGTTGGGTGTCATCAGCATAACAGTGAAAGCTAACACCGTATTTGCGTATGATGTCACCTAGCGGCAGCATGTAGATGCTAAAGAGTGCATGGCCAAGGACCGAACCCTGGGGAACTCCACACGTTACCTTAACATAGTCCGAGGTCCCATTGTTATGGGAGACGCACTGCATCCTGTCAGTAAGATAAGAGTTAAACCAAGACAGGGCTAAGTCTGACATACCAATTCGTGTTTTGATACGCTCTAATAAAATATTATGATCGACGGTATCGAAAGCAGCGCTAAGATCGAGGAGCAGCAACATAGATGACGCATCAGAATCCATCGTTAGCAATAGATCATTAGTCATTTTTGCGAGGGCTGTCTCTGTAGAGTGATTTGCCCTGAAACCGGATTGAAATGTTTCACATAGATTGTTAGAGGCTAAGTGTTTATTTAGCTGCTCTGCAACAATTTTTTCGAGGATTTTTGAAATAAAGGGAAGGTGAGACACTGGTCGGTAATTTATCATGAGGTCAGGATCGAGGTTAGGTCTTTTAAGGAAGGGATGAATAACCGCTTTTTTGAATGCTAGGAGAACAGTGCCAGAGGAAAGTGATAAGTTTATAATATTTAGCACTGATGGACATAATAATAAAAAGAGCTCCTTAGTAAGTTTCCCAGGAAGTGGGTCAAATAAACATGTTGTTTGTTTTATTCCATTTACACGTTGTAACAATTCTTCTGATGTTTTTTCCTCAAAAGGAGAGAAACTATTTTGGAGGGCAGTATCCGCCGTATATACAATCGTATCTGTGTTAATAGAACCCCGTTGTAGCTGGGACGCATTGTCTTTAATCTCCTTTCTAATGACTTCAATTTTCTTACTAAAGAATTGCATAAAGTCATCTGCTGAGTGGGTGGAGCTACTGGAAGGGGTCCCTTGTTGGGTTAGCGATGCTACCGCACTAAACAAAAATTTAGGATCGTTTTTATTAAGGTGGATGAGATTTGAGTAATATTTAGCTTTAGCTAAGGTAAGAATGCGTTTATAAGTTATCAAACCATCACTCCATGCTTGATGGTGCACCTCAAGTTCAGTCGTGCACCATTTGCGTTCCAGCTTTCTACATAATAATTTCTGAGCTCTAGTTACTTCTGTAAACCTTTTTTAACTTCAGCGGTGCTATACTATCAATGGTTTCGCGCAGGGCGTCGTTAAAGTTGTTAGTGAGGTTATCATTAGAACCCACATACTTTGGGAATGGTGCTATTACCGAGGGCAGTAGGTCAGCAAGAGTTGTCGTTGTGGTCGTATTAATGTTGCGGCTGCTATAGCAGTTATTATTATTATTAGTTTGACGAACATGAGTCTGAACCTCGAATTTTATAAGGTAATGATCGGACATTACTTTAGTATACGGGAGTATCGTAACTTTGGAAACGGTGATACCCCTGACAAGCACTAGGTCTAACGTATTACCGTTGCAATGCGTGGGTTCATTTATTCTTTGTGTAAGACCACAGCTATCAATTATAGTCTGGAGCGCTACGCACGGTGGGTCCGATGGGGTATTCATATGGATATTAAAGTCCCCCATTAAAATTACATTATCGGCGTGCGTCACTAGATCAGCAACAAACTCTGAAAATTCATTGATAAAGTCCGAATATGGCCCTGGGGGTCGGTAGATAACAGCCAGGTATAGAAGCAGCGGTGTGACAGACCTCATAGTAAGCACCTCAAACGATTTATCCATCCATCCATTTCTACCGCTTATTCCATTTTTGGGGTCGCGGGGGGCGCTGGCGCCTATCTCAGCTACAATCGGGCGGAAGGCGGGGTACACCCTGGACAAGTCGCCACCTCATCGCAGGGCCAACACAGATAGACAGACAACATTCACACTCACATTCACACACTAGGGCCAATTTAGTGTTGCCAATCAACCTATCCCCAGGTGCATGTCTTTGGAAGTGGGAGGAAGCCGGAGTACCCGGTGGGAACCCACGCATTCACGGGGAGGACATGCAAACTCCACACAGAAAGATCCCGAGCCTGGATTTGAACCCAGGACTGCAGGACCTTTGTATTGTGAGGCAGACGCACTAACCCCTCTGCCACCGTGAAGCCCTCAAACGATTTATATTCATTATTTATGTTAGGACTAAGGTTAAAGTTTTGGTTGTATATTAGTGTGACCCCCCCCACCCCCCACCCCCACCCCCCCACCACCACCCCTTTTAAGGGGACGGGCAATATGTGCATACGTATAGTTAGGAGGAGATGCCTCATTTAGCGCAAAAAGTCGTCTGGTTTAAGCCAGGTTTCCCTGAGACCGATGAAGTTAAGATGTGTGTTGTACTTCTTAAATATATTGTACTAAAGTATGTTGTACATCTTAAGTATATTGTACTTTGTAAGTATGTCGTACTTAAGTATATTGTACTTCTTAAGTGTGTTGTACTCAAGTATTTTGTACTTCTTGTTGTGCTTCTTAAGTATGTTGTACTGAAGTATGTTGTACTTCTTAAGTAGGTTATACATAATTATGCTGTACTTCTTAAATGTGTTGTACTTAAGTGTGTTGTACGTCTTAAGAATGTTGCATTTACGTTTGTTGTACTTTTTAAGTATGTACTTAAGTGTGTTGTACTTTCTAATTATGTTGTACTTGGGTATGTTGTCCTTCTGAAGTATGTTTTCATTAAGTATGTTGTACATCTTACTTAAATAAATGATAAATGATAAATGGGTTGTACTTGTATAGCGCTTTTCTACCTTCAAGGTACTCAAAGCGCTTTGACACTACTTACACATTTACCCATTCACACACACATTCACACACTGATGGAGGGTTTGCCATGCAAGGCGCCAACCAGCACCCATCAGGAGCAAGGGTGAAGTGTCTTGCTCAGGACACAACGGACATGACGAGGTTGGTACTAGGTGGGATTTGAACCAGGGCCCCCCGGGTTGCGCACGGCCACTCTCCCACTGCGCCACGCCATCCCTATATGTTGTACTTCTTAAGTTTGTTGTACTTGATTACCGTATTTCCTTGAATTGCCGCCGGGCGCTAATTAATTTAAAACCTCTTCTCACTCCTGCGCTTACCAAAGGCATGTGGTAAAAGTAAGCATGCGCTAATTATTTTAAAACCTCTTCTCACTCCGGCACTTACCAAAGGCATGCAGTAAGAATTTGAGTGTGATTTAAGCTTGGACCTTAAATCCTACTGAATAGCTCTTAATGTTCTTCCCTTTATGCGATTTCAAATTACCGGTATTGAAATCAGCCTCCTCCGTTTTGAAAATGATGACAGGGGAACTGTCACCCGTGACGTGACGAGTTTGACCAGGCGGTAATACTAAGCATGCGCTAATTATTTTGCGAAGCGAGTTTGACCCGGCAGTTATTCAAGGCAGGCACATTCTATGTGCCCTGCGGCAATTCAAGGAAATACGGTATATTGTACTTCTTGAGGATGTTGTATTTAACTTTGTTGTACTTCTTAAGGATATTGTACTTGAATATGTTGTACTTTTTAAGTATTTTGACACACACAAAGTAATATCGTAGAAATACAGTATCTCTTTATTGGCAAACATATTAAAAATGAGTACCAAGTGAGTATGTCAACAGATAGATGGTTACTTCTGAGTGGGAACATTACACCCATGTTGTACTTGTATGTATGTTTTTTTTCATAGGTATTTTGTATTCATTAAGTATGTTGTACTTCTAAAGCATGATGTATTTCTTAAGCATGCTTAAGTATGTTGTATAAGTATGTTGTACTTCTTGAGGAAGTTGTACTTAAGTGTGTTCATACTCAAACATGTTATACTTGTTAAGTATGTTGTATTTCTTAAGTATGTTGTACATCTAAAGTGTGCTGTGAAGCTTAAGTCTGTTGTACCTCAGTATGTTGAATTCTTGAGGAAGTTGTACTTAAGTGTGGTGTACTTCTTAAGTATGTTGTACTAAAGCATGTTGTACTTCTTAAGTATGTTGTTCTTAAGTATCTTGTCCATTTGAAAGAATGTTGTACTTCTTAAAAGGGAAAGACTTTTATGTGAAATTTGGCTATCGTTCACAATCCTTATGAGAGAAAAGAACACACGTTTTTTTGTTTTTTAAAGTATAAACCCCGTTTCCATATGAGTCTGGAAATTGTGTTAGATGTAAATATAAACAAAATACAATGATTTGTAAATAATTTTCAACCCATATTCAGTTGAATATGCTACAAAGACAACATATTTGATGTTCAAACTGATAAACATTTTTTTTTGTTGCAAATAATCATTAACTTTAGAATTTGATGCCAGCAACACATGACAAAGAAGTTGGGGAAGGTGGCAATAAATACTGATAAAGTTGAGGAATGCTCATCAAACACTTATTTGGAACACCCCACAGGTGTGTAGGCTAATTGGGATCAGGTGGGTGCCATGATTGGGTATAAAAACAGCTTCCCAAAAAATGCTCAGTCTTTCACAAGATAAGGATGGGGCGAAGTACACCCCTTTGTCCACAACTGCGTGAGCAAATAGTCAAACAGTTTAAGAACAACGTTTCTCAAAGCAATAGCAAGAAATGTAGGGATTTGAACATCTATTATCATCAAAAGGTTCAGAGAATCTGGAGAAATCACTCTGTACGTAAGCGGCATGGCCGGAAACCAACATTGAATGACCATGACCTTCGATCCCTCAGACGGCATTGTATCAAAAACCGACATCAATCTCTAAAGGATATCACCACATGGGCTCAGGAACACTTCAGAAAACCACTGTCACTAAATACAGTTTGTCGCTACATCTGTAAGTGCAAGTTAAAGCTCTACTATGCAAAGCGAAAGTCAATTATCAACAACATCCAGAAACGCCGCCGCTTCTCTGGGCCGGAGATCATCAAAGATGGAGTGATGCAAAGTGGAAAATGTGTTCTGTGGTCTGATGAGTCCACATTTCAAATTGTTTTTGGAAATATTCGACATCGTGTCATCCGGACCAAAGGGTAAGCGAACCATATAGACTGTTAGCAATGCAAAGTTCAAAAGCCAGCATCTGTGATGGTATGGGGGTGCATTAGTGCCCAAGGCATGGGTAACTTACACATCTGTGAAGGCACCATTAATGCTGAAAGGTACATACAGGTTTTGGAACAACATATGCTGCCATCTGAGCGCCGTCTTTTTCCTTGACGCCCCTTCTTATTTCAGCAAGATAATGCTAAGCCACATCAACACCGTGGCTTCGTAAAATAACAGTGCGGGTACTTTCTTGGCCGCCTGCAGTCCATACCTGTCTCCCGTCGATAATGTGTGGCGCATTATGAAGCGTAAAATACGACAGCGGAGACCCCGGACTGTTGAACGACTGAAGCTCTACATAAAACAAGAATGGAGAAGAATTGTACTTTCAACGCTCAGTTCCCAAACGTTTATTGAGTGTAGTTAAAAGAAAATGTGATGCAACACAGTGGTGAACATGCCCTTCTCAACTACTTTGGCACGTGTTGCAGCCATGAAATTCGAAGTTAATTATTATCTGCAAAAAAAAATAAAGTTTATGAGTTTGAACATCAAATATCTTGTCTTTGTTGTGCATTCAATTGAATATGGGTTGAAAAGGATTTGCAAATCATTGTAGATTAGAGTGTTTTATGTATTGTGCCCTGCGATGAGGTGGTGACTTGTCCAGGGTGTACCCCACCTTCCGCCCGATTATAGCTGAGATAGGCGCCAGCACCCCCCGCGACCCCAAAGGGAATAAGCGGCAGAAAATGGATGGATGGATGTATTCTGTTAATATTTACATCTAACACAATTTCCCAACTCATATGGAAACAGGGTTAGTACAAACTGAAACGTGCTGACGTAGAAGCTAGCTTATCTCTTTTAGTAGTTAGCTTCGACGGCTAATACCGTATCGTGTCGATGTGTTAGTTTGCTGGAAAAATTGATTTCCTCAATGTTCGCTCTTACAGTAACAATGTTGCTACAGCTTGTTTATTATACAGGTCACAGACTGTAAACGAAGTATTGTTGACGGTTTTTGAATGCATTTTTTAAAAGTGATTTAGAGGTAGAAATGATTGCTTCCATTAGCTGCATTGCTAGCCATCTAGAACGAGCCTATTGGTATTTGTTAGAATGCAAAAAAAAACAACCTTTTGTCTTCTTGTCTCTCATAAGTACTTGGAACGATCGAATATATTAAAAAAAAAAGTGAATTTTTTCAGATTTTGTTGTATTTGTTAATGATGTTGTATTTCTAAAGTATGTTGTACTCAATTGTGTTGCAGTTCTTGATGATGTACTTAAGTATGAAGTACTTCTTAAGTATCTTGTACTTCAGGTATGTTGTATTTAATTATGGTGTACTTCTTAAATATGTTCTGCTGAGTATGATGTACTTCTTAAATATGTTCTGCTAAGTATGATATACTTCTTAAGTATGTTGTACTTATGAATGTTGTATTTCTTAAGTATGTTGTATTTAGGTATGTTGTACTTAAGTTTGTTTTATGTACCTGAGTATGTTGTAGTTCTTAAGTGTGTTGTACTTCTTAAGTATGTTGTACTTTTCTTCGGTAAAGTATGTTGTAGTTCCTATACTCAAGTATATTGTACATCATAAGTGTGTTGTACTTCTTAAGTTATGTTGTAATTCTTAGGTTTCTTATCAGTTGCCCTCAGAGCACTTTTGTCTCTTGAGGAATTTAAAGCATGCGTTGTGTTGCCGTGACAACTCTGTACAAACACTGCATACGCCCTTGTATGTACTCAACACAATATGATATGTTAGAGAATCAATGAAAGGATTCCTTTACAGAATATATATATATATATATATATGTATATATATATATATATATAGATATATATATATATATGTATGTATATATATATTTATATATATGTATATATATATATTTATATATATATATATACATATATATATATATATATATATATATACATACATACTTATATACATATATGCACACACATATATATATATATATATACATACATACATACATATATACATATATACACACACACACACATATATATATATATATATATATATATATATATATATATATATAGTCGTGGTCAAAAGTTACACTTATTAAGAACATAATGTCATGGCTGTCTTGAATTTCCAATTATTTCTACAACTCTTATTTTTTTGTGATAGAGTGATTGGAGCACATACTTGTTGGTCACAAAAAAACATTCATGAAATTTGGTTCTTTTAGGAATTTATTTTGGGACTACTGAAAATGTGATCAAATCTGCTGGGTCAAAAGTATACATACAGCAATGTTAATATTTGCTTACATGTCCCTTGGCAAGTTTCACTGCAATAAGGCGCTTTTGGTAGCCATTCTCAAGCTTCTGGCAAGCTTTTGGTTGAGTTTTTGACCACTCCTCTTCACAAAACTGGTGCAGTTCAGCTAAATCTATTGGTTTTCTGACATGGACTTGTTTCTGTACCACACATTTAAGTCAGGACTTTGGGAAGCCCATTCTAAAGCCTGATTTAGCCATTACTTTACCACTTTTGTTGTATGTTTGGGGTCATTGTCCTGTTGGAATACCCAACTGCGCCCAAGACCCAACCTCCGAGCTGATGACTTTAGCTTGTCCTGAAAAATTTGGAGGTAATCTTCCTTTTTCATTGTCCCATTTGCTCTCTGCAAAGCACCAGTTCCATTGGCAGAACTTTCCTCCAGAAGGTCTTATGTTTGTCCATGTGATGTCAGATGACACAAAAATTGAGCTATTTGGCCACAATACCCAGCAATATGTTTGGAGGAGAAAAGGTAAAGCATTTAATCCCAGGAGCACCAAACCTACCGTCAAGCATGGTGGTGGTAGTATTGTGCTCTGGGCCTGTTTTGCTGCCAATGGAACTGGTGCTTTACATAGAGTAAATGGGACAGTGAAAGAGGATGATTACTTCCAAATTCTTCAGGACAACCTAAAATCATCAGCCTGGAGGTTGGGTCTTGGGCGCAGTTGGGTGTTCCAACAGGACAATGACCCCAAACACACGTCAAAAGTGGTAAAAGACTGACTAAATCAGGCTAGAATTAAGGTCTTGGAATGGCCTTCCCAAAGTCCTGACTTTTTAAACGTGTGGACAATGCTGAAGAAACAAGTGAATGTCAGAAAACCAACACATTTACTGAACTGCACCAATTTTGTGAAGAGGAGTGGTCAAAAATTCAACCAGAAACTTGCCAGAAGCTTGTGGATGGCTACCAAAAGCGCCTTATTGCAGTGAAACTTGCCAAAGGACATGTAAGCAAATATTAACATTGCTATATGTATACTTTTGACCCAGCAGATTTGCTTACATTATTAGTAGACCCATAATAAATTCATAAAAGAACCAAACTTCATGAATATTTTTTTGTGACTAACAAGTATGTGTTCCAATGAACTCAATCACAAGAAATAAGAATTGTAGAAATTATTGGAAACTCAAGACAGCCATGACATTATGTTCTTTACAAGTGTATGTAAACTTTTGACCACAACTGTGTGTGTGTGTGTATATTAACCCCGTTTCCATATGATTTGGGAAATTGTGTTAGATGTAAACATAAACGGAATACAATGATTTGCAAATCCTTTTCAACCCATATTCAATTGAATGCACTACAAAGACAAGATATTTGATTTTCAAACTCATAAACTTTTTTTTTTTTTTGCAAATAATAATTTACTTAGAATTTCATGGCTGCAACATGTGCCAAAGTAGCTGGGAAAGGGCATGTTCACCACTGTGTTACATCACCTTTTCTTTTAACAACACTCAATAAACATTTGGGAACTGAGGAAACTAATTGTTGAAGCTTTGAAAGTGGAATTCTTTCCCATTCTTGTTTTATGTAGAGCTTCAGTCATTCAACAGTCCGGGGTCTCCGCTGTCGTATTTTACGCTTCATAATGCGCCACACATTTTCCATGGGAGACAGGTCTGGATTGCAGGCGGGCCAGGAAAGTACCCGCACACTTTTTTTTACGAAGCCACGCTGTTGTAACACATGCTGAATGTGGCTTGGCATTGTCTTGCTGAAATAAGCAGGGGCGTCAATGAAAAAAAACGCGATTAGATGGCAGCATATGTTGTTCCAAAAGCTGTATGTACCTTTCACCATTAATGGTGCCTTCACAGATGTGTAAGTTACCCATGCATTGGGCATTAATGCACCCCCATACCATCACAGATGCTGGCTTTTGAACTTTGTGTCGATGGTTCGCTTCCCCTTTGGTCCGGATGACACGATGTCGAATATTTCCAAAAACAATTTGAAATGTGGACTCGTCAGACCACAGAACAATTTTCCACTTTGCATCAGTCCATCTTAGAGGATCTTGGGCCCAGAGAAGCCGGCGGCGTTTCTGGATGTTGTTGATAATTGACTTTCGCTTTGCATAGTAGAGCTTTAACTTGCACTTACAGATGTAGCGATAAACTGTATTTAGTGACAGTGGTTTTCTGAAGTGTTCCTGAGCCCACGTGGTGATATCCTTTCGAGATTGATGTCGGTTTTTGAGACAGTGCCGTCTGAGGTATCGAAGGTCACGGTCATTCAATGTTGGTTTCAGGCCATGCCGCTTACGTGGAGTGATTTCTCCAGATTCTCTGAAACTTTTGATGATATTATGGACCGTAATGTTGAAATCTTTACATTTCTTGCAATTGCACTTTGAGAAATGTTGTTCTTAAACTGTTTGACTATTTGTACCTCGCCCCATCCTTTCTTGTGAAAGACTGAGCATTTTTTGGGAAGCTGTTTTTATACCCAATCATGGCACCCACCTGTTCCCAATTAGTCTTCACACCTGTGGGATGTTCCAAATAAGTGTTCGATGAGCATTCCGCAACTTTATCAATATTTATTTCCACCTTTCCCAACTTCTTTGTCACGTGTTGCTGGCATCAAATTCCAAAGGTAATAATTGTTTGCAAAACAAGAATGCTTTTCAGTTTGAAGATCAAATATGTTGTCTTTGTAGCATATTCAACTGAATATGGGTTGAAAATGATTTACAAATCATTGTCTTCCGTTTAAATTGACATCTAACACAATTTCCCAACTCATATGGAAACGGGGTTTGTATATATATATGTGTATACTTTACTTACAGTTGTATACATATTGTCCTTAGTCAGCTATATACTGAACCTACATTTAAATACATATAGTATATACATTTAGATACATACAGCACTTACAGTTATATATACTGTACTTACAGTTACATACAATGTACTGATGTAGGCATGAATGCCTGATTTGTACTGTTTGTTTTCTAGGGTGGGCAGATTATTAAAATACTGTACATTTTAAATGATTTATTTTGGATGCGCAATTTAAAGATGCATTTTTGATTTTGTCCAATGAACAAACGTCAGAATAATACATGAAGACCGAAATCTCTACATACAGTCAGGGATGCAATATGTGGAGTATTGTATGTAATTTGTAGGACTATTCCAGTTAAAAAAAAAAAAAAAGACTGTATTGACAATATCTGCCCTGCAGGGGTCACAATGTGTTTGTTTTTTTTGAGGCCAGATTCAAGCAAAGCTCTCTCTCATTTCCCCATCATAATCGTGGCGCCCCCTACAGAATGCCACTCCGGGAAATTACCCATATGACCCAATGTTTGAAACATTTCTTTACGGCAGTGTAAAATCTTTTTTTTGATTGCATTCATTGGCTTGTTATGACATTATAGTTTTTTTTTTAAATCAAGGAAACAATCACTAGTATCAGTTATAGTTATACAATCAGATGTAGATCATAATAAGTTACTGTACACATATATTACTATACCGGTGGGAATTATTTTTAAAAAGTGGCAAAAATGTGGCTAAAAAAGTATAAAAATAACTTTAATCAAAATCAGTAAAAAATTGTACTTTGTACGCTTGAACTACTGCACTTTAGAATAAACCTGAAAAGTGAATCCAAATAAAAAAAAGAGAAAAAAAAACAAAGACATATACTGTATATATGTGTGTGTGCGTGTGTGTGCGTTTGCTGTTGTGTGTGAAAATATTTATTTTCTATATTACATTTTTTTTATTCCAAATACGAATTTAACTCTGATTTGTTTTTTAGTCGATTACATTTTTTTCTAGGCAATTCCGCAGCTGCCGACGCAAAATTTGCATGTGCATAAAAAATGGGTCCCAAACGAACAGCTCACAACTGGAAATGAGATATCATCATCCCCATAAAATAAATATTTAGGAATTCCTCCAAATACATATATATATATATATATATATATATATATATATATATATATATGAAAATCAACAAATATAGCTGAACTGCACCAATTTTGTCAAGAGGAATGGTCAAAAATTCCACCAGAAGCTTGCCAGAAGCTTGTGGATGGCTATCAAAACCACCAAGGGACATGTAACTACATATTAACGTTGCTGTATGTATACTTTTGACCCAGCAGATTTGCTCACAGTAGACCCATAATAAATTCATAAAAGAACCAAACTTAATACATTTTTGTGACCAATATATGTAAACTTTTGACCACGACTGTATGTGTATATATATATATATGTATATATATATATATATATATATATATATATATATATATATATATTAGGGCTGGGCAACGATAACATTTTTTAATCGAAGTTAATCGCACTATTTCTCTGATTAATCGCGATTAACTGCATTGTATACGCAAAGCCCAATAATGAATTCAAAAGTAGTGTGTAGTGCACCTTTATTGGAATATTCTCCCACATGAACAAAAGCGCCAAAACATTTGTTGTGCAAACACAATTTAAATCAGTCATTGTTAAACAGTTGTAGTTAAATAGCATATTTTCTGAAAATCAACTCAAAAAATGTATATACAAACATTTAAGCTTATTGCCACTGCCAGGGTATTTAAGTTATCCTGTTTGTTATGGAAAATAAATATAATCTACATACAAATCTCTGAGCCACAATCATAACATCTGAACAGGCAATTTCAGAGGTAACAGCAGAAACATTTTTTTTATCAGGGATCTTATGTTTAAAAAACCTATATTATAGGTAGTGGGCTGTTTTAGGGAATTTTTGATCAAATTATCCGTAGTAGCAATATTAATAATGTTGTGTTTATTCTGCGTAGTGCACTTAAAATAATTATGACCATATCTAGGAATTAATATGATGGGAATTTTCCGATTGTTTGCTTGGTGCTTTGATACACTGAACGCATCATATACATGGTACTATATTGTGATGTTTTGAGTCTGGGAAAAAAAAGAACTACCCTACCCAGCATGCAACAGGAGTGACGAGCATGCGCGATAGCCCGGTATAGGTTGTGTCGCCATGAAGGCATCTTGTATGTTGTGATATGCACGCTCTAAAAGCAAACGTTAAGAACTCAGCCAACACTCCTCGTCTGCATTATTGATAAATAGACAGACAACACATATACTCCGCTGCTTCACAGGCTGCTGGATGTAGCCCGCAAAGTATTCCCATGCTAGCTAGCCAGTCTAGCAAGCCCGCGTCATTCAGTCCAAAACGGCCCGATCTATCCACATCCAGAATTGTCTGGCGGTCGTAAGTGATCCCGGAGTGACCACGCTGTAAGCCAGCCATGAAATTTGCAGAATTGTCCGGTATTTTTGCCAAATGTTCCATCTTTACCAAGAGCCCCTCGACGCCGAAGCTTTTCCGGGCGACGCCATCTTGTTAAGAAAAGGCGTTAACAAAATAAAAGCATGTAAACAACATACGCAAATGTGCGATAAAATAATTGTCGGCGTTAATAGATTGATGAGTTAACGCGTAATTAACGCATTAATTTGCCCACCCCTAATATATATATATATATATATATATATATATATATACAAACACCGTTTCCATATGAGTTGGGAAATTGTGTTAGATGTAAATACAAACACCGTTTCCATATGAGTTGGGAAATTGTGTTAGATGTAAATATAAACGGAATACAATGATTTGCAAATAATTTTCAACCCATATTCAGTTGAATATGCTACAAAGACAATATATTTGATGTTCAAAAGTGAAATATTTTTTTTTTTTCGCAAATAATCATTAACCTTAGAATTTGTTGCCAGCAACACATGACACAGAAGTTGGGAAAGGTGGCAATAAATACTGATAAAGTTGAGGAATGCTCATCAAACACTTATATGGAACATCCCACGGGTGTGCAGGCTAATTGGGAACAGTTGGGTGCCATGATTGGCTATAAAAGCAGAGTGAAGTGCTAAGTAATTCCCAAACAAGGAAGGGGTGTGGGTCAACACTTTGTAAGCAAATTGTCGAACAGTTTTAGAACAACATTTCTCAACGAGCTATTGCAAAGAGTTTAGGGATTTTACCATCTACGGTCCGTAAAATAATCAAAAAGTTCAGAGAATCTGGAAAAATCACTGCACGTAAGCGATGATATTACAGACTTTTGACCCCTCAGGCGGTACTGCATCAAAAACCGACATTAGTGTATAAAGGATATAACCACATGGGCTCAGGAACACTTCATAAAACAACTGTCAGTAACTACAGTTGGTCGCTACATCTGTAAGTGCAAGTTAAAACTCTACTCTGCAAAGCCAAACCCATTTAACAACAATATCCTGAAACGCCGCTAAGATAGACTGATGCTAAGTGGAAAGGTGTTCTGTGGTCTGACAAGTCCACATTTCAAATTATATTTGGAAACAGAGGACGTGGTGTGCTCCAGAACAAAGAGGTAAATAACCATTCGGATTGTTGTAGGCGCACAGTTCAAAAGGCAGCATCTGTAACTTACACATTTGTGAAGGCACCATTAATGCTGAAAGGTACATACAGGTTTTGGAGCAACATATGTTGTCATCCAAGCAATGTTATCATGGACGCCCCTGCTTATTTCAGCAAGACAAGTGTTACATCAGCGTGGCTTCGTAAAAAAAGAGTGCGGGTACTTTCCTGGCCCACCTGCAGTCCAGACCTGTCTCCCATCGAAAATGTGTGGCTCATTATGAAGCGTAAAATACGACAGCGGAGACCCCGGACTGTTGAGCGACTGAAGCTCTACATAAAACAAGAATGGGAAAGAATTACATTTTCAAAGCTTGAACAATTAGTTTCCTCAGTTCCCAAATGTTTATCAAATGTTGTTAAAAGAAAAGGCGATGTAACACAGTGGTGAACATGCCCTTTCCCAACTACTTTGGCATGTGTTGCAGCCACGAAATTCTTAGTTAATTATTATTTACAAAAAAAAAAAATTATGAGTTTGAACATCAAATATCTTGTCTTTGTAAGTGCATTCAACTGAATATGGGTTAAAAAGGATTTGCAAATCATTGTATTCCATTTATATTTACATCTGACACAATTTCCCAACTCATATGGAAACGGGGTTTATTTATATATATATATATATATATATATATATATATATATATATATATATATATATATATATATATATATATATATATATATATATATTAGGGGTGGGCAAATTAATGTGTTAATTACGCGTTAACTCATCAATCTATTAACGCCGACAATTATTTTATCGCACATTTGCGTATGTTGTTTACATGCTTTTATTTTGTTAACGCCTTTTCTTAGCAAGATGGCGTCGCCCGGAAAAGCTTCGGCGTCGAGGGGCTCTTGGTAAAGATGGAACATTTGGCAAAAATACCGGACAATTCTGCAAATTTCATGGCTGGCTTACAGCGTGGTCACTCCTGGATCACTTACGACCGCCAGACAATTCTGGATGTGGATAGATCGGGCCGTTTTGGACTGAATGACGCGGGCTTGCTAGACCGGCTAGCTAGCATGGGAATACTTTGCCGGCTACATCCAGCGGCCTGTGAAGCAGCGGAGTATATGCGTTGTCTGTCTATTTATGAATAATGCAGACGAGGAGTGATGGCTGAGTTCTTAACGTTTACTTTCAGAGCGTGCATATCACAACATACAAGATGCCGTCATGGCGACACAACCTATACCGGGCTATCGCGCATGCTCGTCACTACTGTTGCATGCTGGGTTGGGTAGTTCTTTTATTTTCCCAGGCTCATAACATCACAATATAGTACCATGTATATGATGCGTTCAGTTTATCAAAGCACCAAGCAAACAATCGGAAAATTCCCATCATATCAATTCCTAGATATGGTCATAATTATTTTAAGTGCACTACGCAGAATAAACACAACATTATTAATATTGCTACTACGGATAATTTGATCAAAGATTCCCTAAAACCGCCCACTATCTATAATATAGGTTTTTTAAACATAAGATCCCTGAAAAAAAAATGTGTCTTGCGCTCCAGACTGTAATTGATAGCTGTGGTCTCACACAAATAATAAATGAACCCACGCATCGCAACGGTAATACGATAGACCTAGTGCTTGTCAGGGGTATCACCGTCTCCAAAGTTACGATACTCCCGTATACTAAAGTATTGTCCGATCATTACCTTATAAAATTTGAGGTTCAGACGCATGTTCGTCAAACTAATAATAATAATAACTGCTATAGCAGCCGCAACATTAATACGGCCACAACGACAACTTTTGCTGACCTATTGCCCTCGGTTATGGCACCATTCCCAAAATATGTGGGCTCTATTGATAACCTCACTAACAACTTTAACGACACCCTGCGCGAAACCATTGATAACATAGCACCGCTAAAGTTAAAAAAGGCTCCAAAAAAGCGCACCCCGTGGTTTACAGAAGAAACTAGAGCTCAGAAATTATTATGTAGAAAGCTGGAACGCAAATGGCGCACGACTAAACTTGAGGTGCACCATCAAGCATGGAGTGATGGTTTAATAACTTATAAACGCATGCTTACCTTAGCTAAAGCTAAATATTACTCAAATCTCATCCACCATAATAAAAACGATCCTAAATTTTTGTTTAGTACGGTAGCATCGCTAACCCAACAAGGCACCCCTTCCAGTAGCTCAACCCACTCAGCTGATGACTTTATGCAATTCTTTAGTAAGAAAATTGAAGTCATTAGAAAGGAGATTAAAGACAATGCGTCCCAGCTACAACGGGGTTCTATTAACACTGATACGATGGTATATACGGCGGATACTGCCCTCCAAAATAGTTTCTCTTGTTTCGAGGAAATAACATTAGAGGAATTGTTACAACGTGTAAATGGAATAAAACAGACAACATGCTTACTTGACCCTCTTCCTGGGAAACTGATCAAGGAGCTCTTTGTATTATTAGGTCGATCAGTGCTAAATATTATAAACTTATCACTCTCCTCGGGCACTGTTCCCCTAGCATTCAAAAAAGCGGTTATTCATCCTCTTCTTAAAAGACCTAACCTCGATCCTGACCTCATGGTAAACTACCGACCGGTGTCTCACCTTCCCTTTATTTCAAAAATCCTTGAAAAAATTGTTGCGGAGCAGTTAAATGAACACTTAGCGTCTAACAATCTATGTGAAACCTTTCAATCCGGTTTCAGAGCAAATCACTCCACGGAGACAGCCCTCGCAAAAATGACTAATGATCTATTGCTAACGATGGATTCTGATGCGTCATCTATGTTGCTGCTCCTCGATCTTAGCGCTGCTTTCGATACCGTCGATCATAATATTTTATTAGAACGTATCAAAACACGAATTGGTATGTCAGACTTAGCCCTGTCTTGGTTTAACTCTTATCTTACTGATAGGATGCAGTGTGTCTCCCATAACAATGTGACCTCGGACTACGTTAAGGTAACGTGTGGAGTTCCCCAGGGTTCGGTCCTTGGCCCTGCACTCTTCAGCATCTACATGCTGCCGCTAGGTGACATCATACGCAAATACGGTGTTAGCTTTCACTGTTATGCTGATGACACCCAACTCTACATGCCCCTAAAGCTGACCAACACGCCGGATTGTAGTCAGCTGGAGGCGTGTCTTAATGAAATTAAACAATGGATGTCCGCTAACTTTTTGCAACTCAACGCCAAAAAAACGGAAATGCTGATTATCGGTCCTGCTGGACACCGAACTCTATTTAATAATACAACTCTAACATTTGACAACCAAACAATTAAACAAGGCGACACGGTAAAGAATCTGGGTATTATCTTCGACCCAACTCTCTCCTTTGAGGCACACATTAAAAGCGTTACTAAAACGGCCTTCTTTCATCTCCGTAATATCGTTAAAATTCGCTCCATTCTGTCCACTAAAGACGCTGAGATCATTATCCATGCGTTTGTTACGTCTCGCCTCGACTACTGTAACGTATTATTTTCGGGTCCCCCCATGTCTAGCATTAAAAGATTACAGTTGGTACAAAATGCGGCTGCTAGACTTTTGACAAGAACAAGAAAGTTTGATCACATTACGCCTGTACTGGCTCACCTGCACTGGCTTCCTGTGCACTTAAGATGTGACTTTAAGGTTTTACTACTTACGTATAAAATACTACACGGTCTAGCTCCATCCTATCTTGCCGATTGTATTGTACCACATGTCCCGGCAAGAAATCTGCGTTCAAAGGACTCCGGCTTGTTAGTGATTCCCAAAGCCCAAAAAAAGTCTGCGGGCTATAGAGCCTTTTCCGTTCGGGCTCCAGTACTCTGGAATGCCCTCCCGGTAACAGTTCGAGATGCCACCTCAGTAGAAGCATTTAAGTCTCACCTTAAAACTCATTTGTATACTCTAGCCTTTAAATAGACTCCCTTTTTAGACCAGTTGATCTGCTGTTTCTTTTCTTTTTCTTCTATGTCCCACTCTCCCCTGTGGAGGGGGTCCGGTCCGATCCGGTGGCCATGTACTGCTTGCCTATGTATCGGCTGGGGAAATCTCTGCGCTGCTGATCCGCCTCCGCTTGGGATGGTTTCCTGCTGGCTCCGCTGTGAACGGGACTCTCGCTGCTGTGTTGGATCCGCTTTGGACTGGACTCTCGCGACTGTGTTGGATCCATTGTGGATTGAACTTTCACAGTATCATGTTAGACCCGCTCGACATCCATTGCTTTCCTCCTCTCTAAGGTTCTCATAGTCATCATTGTCACCGACGTCCCACTGGGTCATTATTGTCACCGATGTCCCACTGGGTGTGAGTTTTCCTTGCCCTTATGCGGGCCTACCGAGGATGTCGTGGTGGTTTGTGCAGCCCTTTGAGACACTAGTGATTTAGGGCTATATAAGTAAACATTGATTGATTGATTGATTGATATATATATATATATATATATATATATATATATATATATATATATATATATATATATATATATATATATATATATATATATATATATATATATATATAAACTCGATATGTTTATGTACACGATGAGTGTATGAACAAAAGTGTGTATTTATGGATAGAATAAGCCTCACTATTGTATGGTGTATTTGTATTTCAAAGGGAATACAATTAAACACTAGGTGGCAGCATTCATCTAAAATGAGCAGGTGAGCCAAAGAAAACAATACTTTTTTCTTTGCTTTTCACGAGAGCATCAAAAGATGCTTTTTATTTTTTATTTTATTTTTAAATCCATATGCTTTAATCATTGTTGATACATTTCACATAATGAAATAACAAGAAATAGGTTATATAAAAATGTTATGTTAATAAAATTATGATACGACAAATGGTATCAAAACATCATTATCAAATACTCTATTAAAACAAAAAATATGGTATCCTTTCTATGCAGGAGAAGGGGTACAGAACAGAAAAGAAAAGTGGCTGGTCAACTGGTCCAAACAGGGGTCTATTTGATCAAGGGTGATGGGTAATTTCAGAGGATAATTTCACCGCACCTAGTGTGTGTGTGACAATCATTTGTACTTTAACATAACTTTTAAAAGCTAGGGTACAAAAATAAGTTTAAGGTGGATCTTAAATCCTTCCACTATGTATATTAAATAATTTATTCATTCATTAATTCACTCTTTTATTCATTTTATTTGAAGCAGGAAAATCATTTTATTGCATCTGACAAAATACAAAAATGCAGGCTTTCTGAATTAAAAATGGTCACGTTTGTTATAAAATTGTTTGTAAAACAAAACACTGGTTAGAAGTTGTGGAGACATGCGTCTGCTAGCTTGGTCGCCGCCACTTCTCCCAGTGTGGCGAGTTCGGGGACTACATAGTCTTTGGAGGACCTCAGCCTCTAGTTTCTCTTTTCTCTACTTTAGAGTCTGGTTATCAAGAATATTGATAAAAACATTAAACAGGCTGCCTGATTTTACACGCACAGCTATTCAATTGCATGATGAAGAGGGCCTCAGTTTCAAGAGCCCAAGGGCTCAGGGGCCGGACATCGAAATGTGAATGTTTCGTCAGGTTATATTCTTTAAGACTGGGTTTACTTAATGACAAAAGTAAACACATTGGCTTTCAAATGCAATATTCTGCCCTCGCTACTGGTTTCCAGCGTGTGCAGATAGTCAACAGCACTAAGAAAGATAAACTCCATACGTTTTGTTGAGGATTGATGTTCCATCTTTTGAATGATTTTCCTCCCTCAGTTTTATTTCTTTACACTTTTTCCTTTGTTTAAGTTTTTAAGAATGAAAATATAAACCTAAAATAAACATTGCACAAGTATACTGTCCATTGTTTATTTTACATAAATAAAACAGGTTTAGTGTTGATGCATTCACACAATAAATTACAGGCCTTAAAAAATATTGATACTAAATACCATCCACATCAAATATTGCACACAATGAACGGCTCAACATAAATAAACCTAAGGTGTAGTGTTATCAAACCTCTACCGGTGAAATTAAGCGTTTGAGCCTTGATCACCAGATTTACTCCCAGACAAAAAACAACACGACTACAAATACAAAAACCGTCACAAAGTCAGCAAGGTCAATACAAAACAAACTAAATATTTTTATGCACAATATTTACTTATAAAGATCTGACCAAGTTTCGTTATGAAGCTTACACGCTGGGATTTCTACCATTGTTGCTGTTTGTCTGGAACACTGTGTCCAAAAGAAAACAATGACTCCAGCGTTTGCTCGGGGCAGATCATTCATATTTTGTTGTCCAGTTGTGTTTAAAATTCTTCCATCCATCCATTTCTACCGCTTATTCCCTTTCGGGATCGCGGGGGGCACTGGTGCCTATCTCAGCTGTTTGCAATTCCATCCATCCATCCATCCATCCATCCATGTTCTTCTGCTTATCCGAGGTCGGGTCGCGGGGGCAGCAGCCTAAGCAGGGACGCCAAGACTTCCCTCTCCCCAGCCACTTCATCCAGCACCTCCCGGGGATCCTGAGGCGTTCCCAGGCCAGCCGGGAGAGATAATCTTCCCAACGTGTCCTGGGTCTTCCCCGTGGCCTCCAACCGGTCGGACGTGCCCGAAACACCTCTCTAGGAAGGCGATCGGGTGGCATCTTGACCAGATGCCCGAATCACCTTATCTGGCTCCTCTCCATGTGGAGGAGCAGCGGCTTTACTTTGAGCTCCTACCGGATGACAGAGCTTCTCACCCTATCTCTAATGGAGAGCGGCGGAGGAAACTCATTTTGGCCGCTGGTACCCGTGATCTTGTCCTTTCGGTCATGACCCAAAGCTCATGACCATAGGTGAGGATGGGAACGTAGATCGACCGATAAATTGAGAGGTTTGCCTTCCGGCTCGGCTCCTTCTTCACCACAACGGATCGATACAGCGTCCGCATTTCTGAAGAGGCCGCACCGATCCGCCTGTCCATGTCACAATCCACTCTTCCCTCACTCATGAACAAGAATCCGAGGTACTTGAACTCCTCCACTTGGGCCCAGATCTCCTCCCTACCCCGGAGATGGCACTCCACCCTTTTCCGGGCGAGAACCATGGACTCGGACCTGGAGGTGCTGATTCTCATTCCAGTCGCTTCACACTCGGCTGCGAACCAATCCAGTGAGAGCTGAAGATCTTGGCCAGATAAAGCCATCAGGACCACATCATCTGCAAATAGCAGTGATGTAATCCCGCGGCCACCAAACCAGATACCTTCAACGCCCTGACTGCGCCTAGAAATTCTGTCCATAAAAGTTATGAACAGAATCGGTGACAAAGGGCAGCCTTGGCGGAGTCCAACTCTCACTGGAAACGGGTCCGATTTACTGCTGGCAATGCGGACCAAGCTCTGACACTGATTATACAGGGAGCGAAGCGCCACAATAAGACAGTCCGTTACCCCAGACGTTCCCAAAAACCCTCACAATGCGTTTGGGCCTGCCAGGTCTGTCCGGCATCCACCCCCACCATCGCAGCCAACTCACCACCAGGTGGTGATCGGTAGAAAGCTCCGTCCCTCTCTTCACCCGAGTGTCCAAAACAGTAGATCGCAAATCCGATGACCCAACAACAAAGTTGATCATGGAACTGCGGCCTTGGGTGTCCTGTTCTGTCCTGTTCAAAATTAATTTAGATTTTTTTTAATAACGTTGAATAAGTACACTTCTTCTACTCAACCCACTGCTGCTTCATTGTGGGATGGCGGACGTACTGCGTGCATGAGCAAACTTAAGTTTGAATGGTTTTATCAAGCCTATTCGGGTGATGTTTGATGGGCCAAATTAAAAGCTTTGGCTTGCAGGCCAACAGTTGAATAGAGATTTTACACAGTGTACAAACTGGAAATTCATTATGTAAAAAAGTATCTGCAAACATCATTTTGCAAGCGGACCAGCTGTAAGACAGAATTTATAGGCGCAGTCAGGGTGTTGAGGGTATTTGGTTTGGTGGCTGTAGGATTAGGTCTCCTCTTTTATGCAGATGATGTGCTCCTGATGGCTTCATCTGGACAGGATCTTCAGCTCTCACTGGATCGGTTCTCAGCTGACTGTGAAGCGACTGGGATGGGAATCAGCACCTCTAAGTCCGAGTCCATGGTTCTTGCCTGGAAAAGGGTGGAGTGCCATCTCCGGGTTGGGGAGGAGATCTCGCCCCAAGTGGAGGAGTTCAAGTCCCTCGGAGTCTTGTTCAGGAGTGACGGAAGAGTGGATCATGAGATCAACAGGCGGATCCGTTGTGGTGAAGAAGGAGCTGAGTCGGAAGGCAAAGCTATCAATTCACCGCTCGATCTATGTTCCCATCCTCACCTATGGCCATGAGCTTTGGGTTATGACCGAAAGGACAAGATCACGGGTACAAACGGCTGAAATTAGCTTCCACCGCCAGGTGGCGGGGCTCTCCCTTAGAGATAGAGTGAGAATCTCTGTCATCCGGGGGGAGCTCAAAGTAAAGCTGCTGCTCCTCCACATGGAGAGGAGCCAAATGAGGTGGTTCGGGCATCTGGTCAGGATGCAACCTGAATGCCTCCCTAGGTAAGGGTTGAGGGGACGTCCATCCTGTAGGAGACCACGGGGAAAACCCAGGACACGTTGGGAAGGCTATGTATCCCGGCTGGCCTGGGAAATTCTCGGGATCCCCCGGGAGGAGCTAGACGAAGTGGTTGGGGAGAGGGAAGTCTGGGCTTCCTTGCTTAGGCTGCTGCCCCCGCAACCTGACCTTGAATAAGCGGAAGAAGATGGATGGATGGACCTGTAGTAAGCCACATAAATGTCAACACATTTCAAAAACTCATACAGAAAATACAGTTTAACCACAATTTGATTGACAAATATTATTATGTACTGTTTTAATATTATCATTATTATCATTATTTTATCATGGCAAGTGAGGCTATGCCTTACCTCCCCACCTTGACCACACAACCCTGTATTATAGTATATCATCCATACAGCGTAGAGTATAGTGTATCCAAACAATAGTGCAAATATTGGCATGGCAAGGGCGTCTTCCTCGTGAGCCGGACTTGCACCAGACCGCATACCTGAGTGAGGATAGGTGAAACTGCTGGGAGGCTTTTCACCGTTGGGACACATATTAAGTTGTGTGCCACCTGTCACAGGGAGTTTTGGCCAGGTTTGCCACAAGACACCCTCTGCTGAGGAAGTGCCCACAAGTGTGATTCAATACCTGGGTGTGTGTGTCCCATTAGGTGTTAGCCTTAGCAACCCTGCTGGTGTCACTCATCTTCAACCCCAGCTAATGGCTCGTCCTTTCTGCGGTGTTGGCCAGCTCTTTAATGGCCTATCTGTGAGCCTGCCCCCTGACTCCAACATCCCTGAGGAGCTTCGCTATTGTGCTGGCTACAAAACCCCTACACCCCACCTCCACTGGGAGCCTCTGTCATCTGCCTCAGCTGCTAGGTTGAGGTACCGCAGCTTCTTGCGCTCATGCGCTTTTTCATTGGCATCCTCCCAAGGAACTGTCAGTTAAACAATGTACAAACCCCGTTTCCATATGAGTTGGGAAATTGTGTTAGATGTAAATATAAACGGAATACAACTATTTGCAAATCATTTTCAACCCACATTCAGTTGAACATGCTACAAAGACAACATATTTAATGTTCAAACTGATAAACATTTTTTTTTTGAGCAAATAATCATTAACTTTAGAATTTGATGCCAGCAACACGTGACAAAGAAGTTGGAAAGGTGGCAATAAATACTGATAAAGTTGAGGAATGCTCAGCAGACACTTATATGGAACATCCCACAGGTGTGCAGGCTAATTGGGAACAGTTGGGTACCATGATTGGGTATAAAAGCAGCTTCCATGAAATGCTAAGTAATTCACAAACAAAGATGGGGTCACCACTTTGTAAGCAAATTGTCAAACAGTTTTAGGACAACATTTCTCAACGAGTTATTGCAAGGAATTTAGGGATTTTACCATCTACGGTCCATAAAATCATCAAAAAGGTCAGAGAATCTGGAGAAATCACTGCACGTAAGTGATGATATTATGGACTTTTGATCGTTCAGGCGTTAGTGCATCAAAAACCAACTTCAGTGTGTAAAGGATATCACCACATGGGCTCAGGAAAACTTCATAAAACCACTGTCAGTAACTACAGTTGGTCGCTACATCTGTAAGTGCAAGTTAAAACTCTACTATGCAAAGCCAAACCCATTTATCAACAATATCCGGAAACGCCGCCAGCTTGGCTGGGCCCGAGCTCATCTAAGATGGACTGATGCAAAGTGGAAAGGTGTTCTGTGGTCTGAAGAGTCCACATTTCAAATTATATTTGGAAACAGAGGATGTGGTGTCCTCCAGAACAAAGAGGAAAATAACCATTCGGATTGTTATAGGCGCAAAGTTCAAAAGCCAGCATGGGGGTGTATTAGTGCCCAAGGCATGGGTAACTTACACATCTGTGAGGGTACCATTAATGCTGAAAGGTCCGTACAGGTTTTGGAGCAACATATGTTGTCGTACAAGCAACGTTATCATGGACGCCCCTGCTTATTTCAGCAAGACAAGTGTTACAACAGCGTGGCTTAAAAAAAAAAAAGAGTGTGCGGGTACTTTCCTGGCCCGCCTGCAGTCCAGACCTGTCTCCCATCGAAAATGTGTGGCGCATTATGAAGCGTAAAATACGACAGCGGAGACCCCGGACTGTTGAAAGACTGAAGCTCTACATAAAACAAGAATGGGAAAGAATTCCACTTTCAAAGCTTGAACAATTAGTTTCCTCAGTTCCCAAACGTTTATTGAGTGTAGTTGAAAGAAAAGATGATGTAACACAGTGGTGAACATGCCCTTTCCCAACTACTTTGGCACATGTTGCAGCCGTGATATTCTAAGTGAATTATTATTTGCAAAAAAATAAAAAATAAAATATGAGTTTGAACATCAAATATTTTGTCTTTGTAGTACATTCAATGGAATATGGGTTGAAAAGGATTTGCAACTCATTGTATTCCGTTTATATTTACATCTAACACAATTTCCCAACTCATATGGAAACGGGGTTTGTAGACAAGCTGGCAGGTTTCAGACCATAAGACAAGGTCTGGACGCAGGGTGGTTGTTGCGATCTGTATTTTAAGATGTTTCCCCCTTTAGATTGTTGCCCCTAACAAACCAGTTCATGTGACTTTGCCCAATCGAACGCCACCTGGAATCAGACGCACCTGTGGAGTATTAGGACTGCACACATTTAAAATGAGAGAACAGGCAAGGCATGGAGAAGGATCGACAGCCTTTGACAAGAGCGACCGGGTGGACGCACACAGGCTGTGAAGGAACAAACCCCAAGAAGCCCACAACACGTAGGGGCAGAGGAAACTCTGCCTCCAAAGTAAGTGTTGTGCATTGTGGATCTGTGGGGGTGTTCAACTGCCTTGGGCTGTGGCCTTGCGGGCTTGTGTGTTGTGCGCTGGCTGTGTGGTTCTGTGGGCAGGAGCGATCGGGACCCAGAGACCTGCAGTGACCCCTGGGAGCAACCAATTGTAATAAAGTGTGAACGAGCATAATTATCTTTCCTTATTCTGGGATGGCTTCTCTCACTACATTGGGTTCTTAATATTTATACTTGTTTTAAGCAACATTTTAATATTCTACCACTCGGGTCCATGACAGATGGGTAACTTTGGGTTTGTCTGCCAAACATTTGTTTCTATAAAGTATAGAAACAAATGTGAGATTTGAGATTTAGATATGTAGGGAAAGTAAATAAAGAATTACTTTTATCTTTAATTATGATCATGCGATGAAGTTGCGACTTGTCCAGGGTGTACCCCGCCTTTTGCCCGGTTATAGCTGAGATAGGCACCAGCCCACCACCACCACTGATATACTGTATACAGTATATTCAGTCGCTGTAAAAAGTTTACATACACTTGTAAAGAACACAATGTCATGGCTGTCTTGAGTTTCCAATAATTTCTACAACTCTTATTTTTCTTTAGTGACTCAAAGCGCTTTACATAGTGAAACCCAATATCTAAGTTACATTTTTAAACCAGTGTGAGTGGCACTAGGAGCAAGTGGGTAAAGTGTCTTGCCCAAGCACACAACTGCAGTGACCAGTGTTGGGACTGTTACTGTAACACAGTTATTTTCGGTGGTAACTAGTAGTCTAACATGTTATTTTTTATATTGAGTAACTCAGTTACTGTTACTATATGATGCGTTACTGCGCTGTTTTGCGTTGTTTTTGATATATTATCAGCTAGAAACTGAGAAGATCTGAATGTGTTTTATTGGAAACCTGCGGTGTCGTCCTTCTGATTCTTCCTGTGTCACAAGGGAGAGAAGAGACGCGCCGCGCGCTGTGTGTGGGTGTGTGTGGAACTATATGTATATTAGGCCTGTCGAACGGTTTAAATATTTAATCACGATTTGTTCATAGTTTACTCAAAATTAATCGCAGATAGGTCCACTTTTTCATCATTAATACGTGTACCCGGGACAGATAATTTCAGGGGGTGTGGCTTCGTATTGCTTCATGAAAAGGTTTTAACCATCTCTAATAATAAATAAAATGTAATTTTGAGACTTCTAATCATTCTGTAATTAAGGACTTGACCAGAAAATGTTAGAAAATATTTTACACAATATTATAATTGGGGATGGCATGGCCCGGTTGGGAATGTGGTCGTGCCAGTAACCTGACAGTTAGTTCCTGGTTCGATCCCCACCTTCTACCAACTTCGTCACGTCCGTTGTGTCCTTGAGCAAGACACTTCACCCTTGCTCCTGATGGGTTGTGGTTAGGGCCTTGTATGGCAGCCCCCACCATCAGTGTGTGAATGTATGTGTGAATGGGTGAATGTGGAAATAATGTCAATTTGCTTTGAGTACCTTGAAGGTTCAAAAGCGCTGTACAAGTATAACCCATTTACCATTCATCGAGTTGGAAAAATCCCCCTCACCCCACCTATCCCCATATACCTAAACGGATTTACAAGTATTTCTTTAGGTGCAAAGATCACAGAATAACTTTACAAAACATTTCTGACAAAGCATGATCGTAATGCAAGACATTTTTATTTTGTTAATGTCAGGGTTTCCCCTAAATTGCCAAAAATGTTTACCTGTGGCGGTGGGGGCGTGGTCGATATGATGTCATCGCATGATTTGCAATGATGCATATGTTATAATTATTGGGTATTATCTTCGAACCAACTCTCTCGTTTGAGTCATACATGAACTAAAACGGCCTTCTTTCATCTCCGTAATATTGCTAAAATTTGTACCATTTTGTCCACCAGCAACGCTGAGATCATTATTCATGCGTTCGTTACGTCGCGCCTCGATTACTGTAATGTATTATTTTCGGGTCTCCCTATGTTTAGTAATAAACGATTACAGTTGGTACAAAGTGCGGCCGAAGAACCGGAGAGGAGAGCAAACCCAAAACTACCTCACCTCCTTCCGATCCCTCCCGAGTCCCTGTGGCTTATCATGACCCTGCGGCTGTCTTCAGTAAGGAACATGCTCTCTGTCTTCCACCTCACAGACCCTACGACTGTGCGATCGACCTGCTCCCCAACGCGGTCCTTCCAACCAGCTGCCTGTATTATCTGTCCCTCCCGGAGAAGCAAGCCACGAGGGACAACATCTCCGAATCACTCGCCTCTGGGATCATCACCCCTTCTATGTCTGGTTGGGGCAGGATTTTTTTTTTTGTGGGCAAGAAGGACGGATCTTTGAGAGCCTTTATTGACTACCGTCAACTTAACTGCATTACCCCTAAAAACAAGTATTCACTACCCCTTCTGAGCTCTTCCTTTGAGCCCCTCACTCTGCCACCATTTTTACGAAGTTGGACCTACGGAATGCCTACCACCAGCAGAGGGGGGTAGAGTAGCCAGATATTGTACTCAAGTAAGAGTACTGTAACTTTAGAGATGTATTACTTAAGTAAAAGAAAGGAGTAGTCACCCAAATATTTACTTGAGTAAAAGTAAGAAGTATGTTGTGAAAAAACTACTCAAGTACTGAGTAACTGATTAGTAACCTGTTTATTTAATGATGACGGCAACAAGTAATGCAAAAAAACATAAAAATAGCAATGAACAAATTCAGAGCCAGGAATATCTCTTAAGCGACTAAAACAATGATATATATTAAATAATATATATTTGGTTTTACACTGTATTGAAAAAAAAAATACTAACAATGTTTTACCTTTGCAACCTCATTATACTATTGGCTAAGTTTTATATTCAAGCTGTGTTCCAAATTTAAATTATGTACTGAGATTGAGTGAGCCTATGGATTTGCACTTTGTTTATTTTTTTATACAGTATATATATATATATATATATATATATATATATATATATATATATGTATATATATATATACATACATATATATTTTGCATTCTATTTTAGTTACTTTGAATTTACAACCCCCTGGCGCTGTTTTGTATGGTTTTTATACTTTTTTGTACTGTTTTTGTACCTACTTTGATTATTATTTTCAACTATTTGTAAATTTTGAAATTTATAAATAAAGGTTTATAAAAAAAAAAGTGTGCAGTTAATCATGTAACCGCCTGGCTCTGTTTGATTGGTGAAACGCAGTCAAACGTCACCAGTGACTGCATTTGATTGGTGAAACGCAGGCATGTGATAGATCTTACTTTGAAGGTCTGTCTCACAAACCAAAACAAACAAAGCGTGCATAACAGATTGATAAAAATCAGTAGCGAGTAGCGAGCTGAATGTAGATAAATTGAGCGGAGTAAAAGTAGCGTTTCTTCTCTATCAATATACTCACGTAAAAATAAAAGTATGGTGTACAATTTATCCCAAAAGTTTTTAAGTGAATGTAACAGAGTAAATGTAACGCGTTAGTACCCATTTCTGACCACCAGGTACACATCAAGGAGGGTGATGAGTGGAAGACCGCGTTCAATACCCATCTTGGCCACTTTGAATATAGGGTCATGCCGTTCGGACTCACTAACGCCCCAGCTGTCTTCCAGGCCCTTGTCCAATGACGTCCCGCGGGGCTTTGTTGTTGTTTACTTGGATGACATTCTCAAGAGCTCTGCTTCTGGTTTGTTCCCGTTTGACTGCTCCCTTGGTTATCAACCCCCCATGTTTCCCCAACAGGAGGCCGAAGTGGCTGTTCCATCTTCCCGCAGACACATTAAGAGATGCTGTCAAATTTGGAGGACCGCCCGTGCTGCCGTTTTAGGAGCTTCTGAAAGAATGTGCCGCAGTACCAATCGGTGCCTGTTACAGGCCAAGGACCTCCACCTGCAGGTACCATCCCATGAACTAGCACCCCGGTTTGTAGGAGGCCATCATTAACCCAGCATCAGTTAGACTGTCTCTCCTCTCCTCCATGAAGCAACATCCGGTGGTGCATGTTTCCCATATTAAGGCTGTCTCTGTCACCCCCCTCTCTTTCCCTGACCCTGGCCCCTCCCCTCCTAGAATCCTGGATAATGGTGACCCGGTGTGGACCATAAAGAAAGTCCTCGAGGTCCGTCGGCAGGGTAGGGGTCTGGTATTCCTTGTCGATTGGGAGGAGTATGGACCAGAGAACAGGTCTTGGGTGCCGGCCTTCTCCCTTGCTGACCCTTTCCTACTGCAGGACTTCTATCGGGCCAACCCTGGAGCTCTCCGGCGCTCGTCGGGAGCCTCGCAAAAGAGGGGAGAAGGGGGGTGGGGGGGCACTGTTACGGCGCACGCGCATTCTGCTTCTCCCTCCACGGAGGGAGCACCTAGAGGCTCCGCGGTGAGCACCGCAGGACACGCCCCCGCACGTGCCGCACACACCGCGGCCGTCATGCCTCCGAAGCCGGAGGCAAGCTGCAATCTGCACACCTGGTCTTGATGAGGAACAGCAGCATAAAGGCTCACTCTGCAGACTACCCTGCGCCAGAACATAGCCTCTGTTTATGGTAAGCTTTGTGTCTCTGGCTCCTCTCCTGTGTCTGCTCTCCTTGTTCCCTCGCTCCTTGTTCTGACTTGTCCCTGTCGTTTTCCTGTTCCCGCAGTTGTCTCCATTACCTTAGAAGTGAGCCGTGCGCCTCACTTCTCTGGATATCCCCCTGGATCCTGACTGCCTTCTTTGATCCTCCTCTACCCCGCTTTTGGACCCGGACGTCAGGATATCTCTCTCCAGCCCCACGGACCTCACTTGGATTACAGACCTCTTTTGCCCAGCCCCTTTGGACTTGTTTGCCTCCACAACCAACACACACTTCAAACAACCTCTGATCAGTACTATCTGGTGATAATAATCCGGCATGCACACACATAGTAGCATACACACTCCACGTATACATCCAAAGGTCAATAAAACCGAATGAGCGAGACCTCCTGTGTTGTCCTGTCTCCTTCTCCCTAGTGGTATCTAACACATATGGAGGCAACTGCGCACCAAATCGCTCAGCTGTCCTTTGGTAAACTGTTTCAGACAATATAAGCAGTCACCACAATCATTGTTTTTGCCTCTATGCAATGCTCAAATGCTTTTATGAAAGCCTGAAACGGTAATGGGTCACTTTCAAAAAGCTTAATTTTTCTGTGTGGAAGCAATTGGGAGATTGCGCTGAACCAGGAGTGACATGATTTCATTTTCCCTTTTAATACAGTGTGGACTTCACCTGGTATTGTGTTATTGCCTTGAAATGACTGAGCTGCTCGAGGTATTGTTTGCCTTGATTGTTTTTCCACAGGATCCAAAGTTGATGAGCGAAATAGTTGTTTATAGTGTTGAAGGCGTGACTTAACATTGTTTGGTGCATTCTTGGCTCTGTGAAGCTGTGAAGGAGCAGCTGTAACAGACGGAGAAAGTTGTTGTACAGGCTGAGCAGGCACTTTTTTCGGTTTTGTCCCTTGCCTATCATAGGAATCCATTCCATCAGACCTTTTGCTCCTGCCAGAAACACTGGCTTCATGGACGACAGACAGTTGTGGGCTGATATTTCAGCATCCAATTCCATTTGCTCCTTTTTCCTCCTTATAGCCTCTGCTTGTTCCTCTTGTTCCCTCCTCATAGCCTCTGTTTCCCCCTTCTGTTTCCATTTTAGAGCTGCTGCATGCTCCTCCAATGCATGCATCTCTTTTAAAGCAATAGCACAGGCAATAAGTGCTGCCTTATCCGCCTCTGCTTTTATGCGAGCAGAAGAAGTGGAAGACATTTTGCTTTTTTTTTTGAGGCAGTGGATTCATTGAGCTTTGATAAGACATTAGATTGAACATCCTCTCTGAGCTGACACTTTACCGTGATAGAGGAGTTTGCGTGCCCCAATGATCCTGGGAGCTATGTTGTCCGGGGGCTTTCATTCCCCCTGGAAGGGTCTCCCAAGACAAACAGGTCCTAGGTGAGGGATCAGACAAAGAGGAGCTCAAAGACTTCTATGGAATTACAACATAATGGACTCTGATTTCCCTCGCCCGGACGCGGGTCACCGGGGCCCCGCTCTGGAGCCAGGCCCGGAGTTGGGGCACGATGGCGAGCGCCATGGGGTCCGGCCGGGCACAACCCGAAAGGCAACGTGGGTCATCCCTCCAATGGGCTCACCACTCATAGAAGGGGCCATAGAGGTTGGGTGCATTGTGAGCTAGGCGGCAGCCGAAGGCAGGGCACTTGGCGGTCTGATCCTCGGCTACATAACGTGGAACGTCACATCACTGGGGGGGAAAGAGCCTGAGCTAGTGCGCGAGGTAGAGAAGTTCCGGCTGGATATAGTCGGACTCACCTCGACGCACAGCAAGGGCTCTGGAACCAGTTCTCTCGAGAGGGACTAGATTCTCTTCCACTCTGGCATTGCTGGCAGTGAGAGACGACGGGCTGTGGTGGCAATTCTCGTTGCCCCCCGGCTCAAAGCCTGCACGTTGGAGTTCAACCCAGTGGTCGAGAGGGTAGCTTCCCTCTGCTTCGGGTGGGGGGACGGGTCCTGACTGTTGTTTGTGCTTACGCACCAAACAGCAGTTCCGACTACCCACCCTTTTTGGGTACACTCGAGGGAGTACTGGAAAGTGCTCCCCCGGGTGATTCCTTTGTCCTACTGGGGGACTTCAACGCTCATGTTGGGAACGATAGTAAAACCTGGAGAGGCGTGATTGGGAAGAATGGCCGCCTGGATCTAAACCCGAGTGGTGTTTTGTTATTGGAGTTTTGTGCTTGTCACAGTTTGTCCATAACAAACACCATGTTCAAACATAAGGGTGGGTGTCCATATGTGTACTTGGCACCAGGACACCTTAGGTCGCAGTTCCATGATCAACTTTGTAGTTGTGTCATCGGATTTGCGCCCTCATGTTTTGGACACTCGGGTGAAGAGAGGGGCGGAAATTGCCGGACTGACCTGGCAGGCCCAAGCGCATAATGAGGGTCTGCTGGGAACGTCTGGCAGAGTCTCCTGTCAGAGAGAGTTTCAATTCCCACCTCCGGAAGAACTTTGGACATGTCACGAGGGAGGTGTGGGACATTGAGGCCAAGCGGACCATGTTCCGCACCTCTATTGTCGAGGCGGCTGATTGGAGTTGTGGCTGCAAGGTAGTTGGTGCCTGTCGTGGTGGTAATCCCAGGACCCGTTGGTGGACACCAGCAGTGAGGGATGCCGTCAAGCTGAAGAAGGAGTCCTATCGGGTTCTTTTGGCTCATAAGACTCTGAAGGCAGTGGAAGGGAACCGACGGTCCAAGCGGTGTGCAGCTTTAGCGGTTGCGGAGGCAAAAACTCGGACATGGGAGGAGTTCGGGGAAGTCATGGAAAACGACTTCAAAGCGATTCTGGACCACCATACGCCGCCTCAGGAAGGGGAAGCAGTGCACTGTCCACACCGTGTATGGTGCGGATGGTGTTCTGCTGACTTCGACTGCTGATGTTGTGGATCGGTGGTAGGAATACTTTGAAGACCTCCTCAATCCCACCAACATGTCTTCCTATGAGGAAGCGGTGCCTGGGGAATCTGTGGTGGGCTCTCCTATTTCTGGGGCTGAGGTTGCTGAGGTAGTTAAAAAGCTCCTCGGCGGCAAGGGCCCTGGGGGGAGATGAGATCTGCCCGGATTTTCTTAAGGCTCTGGATAGTGTGGGGCTGTCTTGGTTGACAAGACTCTGCAGCATCGCGTGGACATCGGGGCGGTACCTCTGGATTGGCAGACCAGAGTGGTGGTCCCTCTTTTTAAGAAGGGGAACCGGAGGCTGTGTTACAACTATCGTGGGATCACACTCCTCAGCCTTCCCGGTAAGGTTTTTTCAGGTGTACTGGAGAGGAGGCTTCGCCGGATAGTGGAACCTCGGATTCAGGAGGAACAGTGTGGTTTTCGTCCTGGTCGTGGAACTGTGGACCAGCTCTATACTCTAGGCAGGTGCAGGGAAGTTTGCCTAACCAGTCTACATGTGCTTTGTGAACTAGGAGAAGGCATTCAACCGTGTCCCTCGGGAAGTCCTGTGGGGAGTGCTCAGAGAGTATGGGGTAACGGACTGTCTTATTGTGGCGGTCCGCTCCCTGTATGATCAGTGTCAGAGCTTGGTTCGCATTGCTGGCAGTAAGTCGGACTCGTTTCCAGTGAGGGTTGGACTCCGCCAAGGCTGTCCTTTGTCACCGATTCTGTTCATAACTTTTATGGACAGAAGTTCTAGGCGCAGTCAAATGGTTGAGGGGGTCTGGTTTGGTGGCCGCGGGATACGGTCTCTGCTTTTTGCAGATGATGTGGTCCTGATGGCTTCATGTGGCTGGGATCTTCAGCTCTCACTGGATCGGTTCACAGCCGAGTGTGAAGCGACCGGAATGAGAATCAGCACCTCCAAGTCCGAGTCCATGGTTCTCGCCCGGAAAAGGGTGGAGTGCCATCTCCGGGTTGGGGAAGAGACCCTGCCCCAAGTGGAGAAGTTCAAGTACCTAGGAGTCTTGTTCACGAGTGGGGGAAGAGTGGATCGTGAGATCGACAGGCGGATCGGTGCGGCCTCTTCAGTATTGCGGACGTTGTACCGATCTGTTGTGGTGAAGAAGGAGCTGAGCCGGAAGGCAAAGCTCTCAATTTACCGGTCGATCTACGTTCCCATCCTCACCTATGGTCATGAGCTTTGGGTCATGACCGAAAGGATAAGATCACAGGTACAAGCGGCCGAAATGAGTTTCCTCTGCCGGTTGGCGGGGCTCTCCCTTAGAGATAGGGTGTGAAGCTTTGCCATCCGAGAGGAGCTCAAAGTAGAGCCGCTGCTCCTCCACATCGAGAGGAGCCAGATGAGTTGGCTCGGGCATCAGGTCAGGATGCCACCCGAACGCCTCCTTAGGGAGGTGTTTAGGGCACGTCCAACCGGTAGGAGGCCACGGGGAAGACCCAGGACACGTTGGGAAGATTTTTTCTCCCGGCGGGCCTGGAAACGCCTCGGGATCCCCCGGGAAGAGCTAGACAAAGTGTCTGGGGAGAGGGAAGTCTGGGCTTTCCTGCTTAGGCTGCTGCCCCCGCGACCCGACCTCGGATAAGCGGAAGAAGATGGATGGATGGATTTGAAATGCTGTCGTGGGGTTTTTACACTTTCTTTTTACACTGTCATCACAGCCATGCTCATTAGTGAGAACATCCTCAATTTCAATCATCTCATTGTCAAAACCATCAACAGCAAAACCCTCATTTTCAACCCCATCATCATCATCATTGTCATCATTATCATTTTGAGAATAACCTGTAAACCTTGTCAATAAAGCCATCAAAATTTAACATTTTGTTTCATCTGACCACAGAACTTTCCTCCAGAAGGTCTTATCTATGGCGTCACATTAGTGCCAAAATCCAAATGCATAAAAACTGTTATCGCGCGCTGATTCCCCACTTTGTGCACGTGCGCGACATCCTTTTGCGCACGATGTGGTGCCTTTGTGCACGCGTGCGGTGCCTTTTAGTGCGCGCGTGGGCCTTTTTGCGTCTCGGCCTGGCATCTCTCCTCACGCTGTCATGTTTGTTTTAGCACTTTGCGGGCGGGAATGGTTAGACGGCCCCTTCTTTCTGATTGGCTCTGAGCGCTGTCAGTCAATGGCAATATGGCGGCCATCTTACCTCAGGCAGCTGGCCCCGCCCAGTACATAGTTGTCAAGGAACATGTACTATTTAAATAACCATAACTTTGCTCAATTTTCAACTAATTTCCAAACGGTTCGATTTGTTATAAATGTCACGTTTTCATGGCTGAACAAGTAAGTCTTACACTATTATCCCTCAGATTTAATTTGCCTAATGTATGGAGCTAGCTTTTTTTGTTGTTTTTTTAAATACATATTTTTAACTCTGCCATCTATACTGATCTGGGCTGATATCTAATGTTCCATAGTTTGAGTTGTTTGCAGAAACGTAAATACTTTTTATAGTAATATTAAAACCATATTCATTAATTGTAGAGATAACCTGTCATTCATTATTCTGCTAAAATAGTAATTGCAATCATAACATCAATAATTAGGCCCATATGCTAATCTCTTGTGGTCCTGATATGAAGTACGCATAGATAAGTGGGTTCGGGTAGACTCTGGTGTAAACTTAAAGTAGATAGAAGAAAGAAAATTAATAGTCCCCCATTGTGGCATACATTCAATATTTACATATACAAATATTAAATAAATAAACATATTATTTAAAACAGACAAGTGAGGAAAGAAAACCTATTTGAAAATATAATTTCCATCATTGACTGACATCTGTCGACTGGTTGTATGTGTATGAAAAGAGAGATATTGAAAACGTGACATTTATAACAAATCAAACGGTTTGGAAATTAGTTGAAAATTGAGCAAAGTTATGGTTATTTAAATAGTACATGTTCCTTGACAACTACGTACTGGGCAGGGCCAGCTGTCTGAGGTAAGATGGTCGCCACGTTGCCATTGACTGACAGCGCTCAGAGCCAATCAGAAAGAAGGGGCCGTCTAACCATTCCCGCCCCCAAAGGGCCAAAACAAACACGACAGCGCGAGGAGAGATGCCAGACCGAGACGGAGCTTGCGCACATAGGCACCGCGTGCGCACAAAAATGCACCGCGCGCACGCACAAAGGCACCACACGCGCGCAATTGGGTGTCGCACGTGCGCGCAAAGTGGGGAATTAGCGCGCGATAACAGTTTTTATGCGCTTGGATTGTTGGCACTAATGTGACGCCATACTTATCTTTGTCTATGTGATGTCAGATTAAACAAAAACGGAGCTGTTTGGCCACAACACCCAGCAATGTGTTTGGAGTAGAAAAGGTGAGGCCTTTAATCCCAGGAACACCAAGCTTACCGTCAAGCAGGGTGGTGGTAGTATTATGCTCTGGACCTGTTTTACTGCCAATGGAACTGGTGCTTTACAGAGACTAAACTGGACAATGAAAAAGTAGAATTACCTCCGAATTCTTCAGGACAACCTACAATCATCAGCCCGGAGGTTGGGTCTGGGGCGCATTTGGGTGTCCCATCAGGACAATGACCCCAAACACATGTCAAAAGTGGTAAAGGAATGGCTAAATCAGGCTAGACTATGTGACGCTTTGCTGGCATTGTGGTGATGCGGGTGCGTTCTCTCAATTGTGCGGGCGGACTGGACACAGCGGGAAGGTAAGAAATGATGATTTATTTATACTATAAAACAGACTAAGAACAAAAACACTTGCACAAGGCACTAAAGACAAAACCAACAGAACTAGCATGGGAGCTAGAAAGAACAAAAGGCGCTAGCATGTGAGCTAGGGAAACAACCAGAGGAATAGCGTGGGAGGTAATGAATACAAACTTACTTTTACCACAATCAGGGATAGCGACGTCATCTATTGTATCGGACAGCAAACTAGACTGCGAGAACGAATGCACAAAGAAGGCTGGCTTGAATATAGAAACATAATCACAAGACAGGTGTGCGTAAAAAAACAAGATGCAGGTGACACTAATACGTAACTCTGGCAATGGAAACAAACAGGAAGTGCCACCAGGAACTAAGGAAGACCAATACTAAACAGGACGTGATGCAAAGACGGAACAAAAACAGAATATGACATGATCCAAGTAGCGGATCATGACATAAGCCCCTCCTAAAAGGACAGATGTACCAAAAAAGATTGAACCACCCCTCCCCACAACAACAAAGTCCAAACATGAAGGGAGGGCGGAGGTAGGACATGGTGCAGGGTCGCCAGGTCGCATGTCCCCGAATCCACCGGGGACAAGTCAGGCGTTCCATTTCCCGCCGCCGTAAATGTCTTGCCGGGCGACCTCGGAGAGGCCACTTCCATGGCCAACAGGGAGGAGAATGTGCCCGGCGAGGAGGACGACCAGGACAAGGCCACATCTGTGGCCGACGTGGAGGTGGACGCATCAGCGCCTTCATCATGGCGGGCTTGGAAGCAGCAGACGAAGACGGCGCTGGTGCCGCAGACGAAGCAGGTGCGGGTGCTGCAGCCAAAGCAAGCCCGAGTGCAGCAGACGAAGCCAGCGCTGACGCAGGAGATGAAGCCGGTGTCGGTGCTGCAGCCAAAGCAGGCCCGAGGGCAGCAGACGAAGTCAGCGCTGACGCAGGAGCGTCGGCCGAGGAGCAGGATCTGGTACTGACGACAGCCGAGGTGCATGCACTGGTGCCAGCTGGGGTGCAAACACTGGTACCAGCCGAGGTACAGGCACTGGTGCCAGCCGAGGAGCAGGCACTGGTGCCAGCCGAGGAGCGGGCATTAGTGCCAGCCGAGGGACAGGTACTGGTGCCAGCTGAGGCACACTTTCTGGAGTGGAATCCAGCATAGTGTCAGGGGCTGGAGTGGGACCCAGCATCGAGTCAAGTGCTGGAGTCGGATCCAACATAGAGTCCGGTGCTGGAGTGGGATCCAGACCTGGACTAGGACTATGACTCGGACTCCGACAATGACTAAGACTATGATTAAGACTAAGACCAGGACTTAGACTATGACTAAGACTATGACTCGGAAAATGACTAAGACTATGAGTATGAGTCGGACTAGGACTAAGACTGTGACTAGGACTAGGACCATGACTAGGACCAGGACTAGGACTAGGAGTCGGGCTAGGACCAGGACTCGGACTATGACTATGACTATTACTATAGCTATTGCTATGACTATGACTATGACTATGGCCATGACTGTGGGTATGACTGTGACCTTGGCTATGACTGGGGCTATGACTGTGAGTGTGGGACTTGGGCCAGGACTTGGGCTAGGATTAGCTACAGGTGCAGCTAGCCGTGGTGCCAGTGGAGGCGGCCTAGCAGGTGGTGGCGTTTTGGCAGGCCGGAATAACGGTGGAGGAGGACACGCCAGAGTTTGCGGTCTGGCGGGGCAAAAAACCGGTGGTGGAGGTCTAGTTGGAGGTTGCGGCTTGGCTGGACGAGCACAGCTACCAGACCGGACCAAGTGGAGTCGAGCGGGGCTTGGAGACCTCCAGGTCCCCAGATCATCTCTACACCCGGCGTATAGCGGAATGTCCCAGCCTCCATCGCTTGGGCTATCCTCCCCGTAATCTCATCAAACTCATCGATCTCCGCTGCGAGAGAACGTCTCTTTGCTTGCAGTCAACTGTGACGTTTTGCTGGCATTGTGGTGATGCAGGTGCGTTCTCTCAATTATGCAGGCGGACTGGACACAGCATGAAGGTAAGAAATTATGATTTATTTATACTATAAAGCAGACTAAGAACAACAACTCTTGCACGAGGCACTAAAGACAAAACCAACAGAACTAGCATGGGAGCTAGAAAAAACAAAAGGCACTGGCATGTGAGCTAGGGAAACAAACAGAGGAATAGCGTGGAACTAACGAATACAAAAATACTTTTACCACAATCGGGGAAAGCGACGTCACCTGTTGCATCGGACAGTAAACTAGACTGCGAGAACAAATGAACAAAGAAGCCTGGCTTAAATACAGGAATGTAACTATGGCAACGGAAACAAACAGGAAGTGCCACCAGGAACTAAAGAAGACAAATACTAAACAGGATGTGATGCAAAGACGAAACAAAAACAGAATACGACATGATCCAAGTAGCGGATCATGACAGAATGAAGTTTTTAGAATGGCCTTGCCAAAGCTCTGACTTGAATGTGTGGACAATGTTGAAGAAACAAGTCCATGTCAGAAAACCAACAAAATTTAGCTTATCTGCACCAATGTTGTCAAAAAGAGTAGTCACAAGTTTAACCAGAATCTTGCCAGAAACTTGTGGATTGCTACCAAAAGCGCCTTATTGCAGTGAAACTTGTCAAGGGACATGTGACCAAATAACAACATTGCTGTATGTATACTTTTGACCTAGCAGATTTGGTCACATTTTCAGTAGACCCATATTAAATTCTTAAAAGAACCAAATTTCATGAATGTTTTTTGTGACCAACAAGTATGTGCTCTCTCCACACCAGATACTATCCTCGAATACGCGAGAATCATGTTGAATCGAGAATGTTCTCTAAATCGAATCTTCATCCTAAAAATCAGAATCCAATCAAAATGTCAGTTGTTGGAAGATTCTCATCCGTACAAAACAGGACCCACCAAGGATCGCAGGGCCATACAGACAGCGCGTTATCACAGGGCGGGCTGGCTTTGTTCTGGGCTGCTAAATTGGACAACAAATTACACCAAACCAAACCGAAAACTATTCCACAAAACAACCTTAGCTGTGGATTTTAGAAACCGTTTCACCCCTACGTTCTGCTGTATTGGTGATCAGGATGCAGAGACATATTTGTCAGTTGTGTTGAAATAGGAACAAAACGGGACTAAGCAAATACAAATCCGCCAATAATCTGTCGAGAGGTACTATTATATAAAAAAAGAAAGGCGGTGCAAAACAAAAATAGGGAATACAAAACAAAACCACAAAACAGGAATGAGGAAAACCAAAGCCAGACATCCAAACCGTCACCCAGAACGTGATGACATGAACACTCCAAATAATATCTGTTCCTTTTAAAACAGGTTTCACCCTAGAGCATAAACAGGTTTAACCGTAAGTGTGACTATTGACACACTAACTCAAGAAACTGACTCATCGCATTTGCTAGCTACGGTATGAAGCTGTTTCAGTCTCCTCCTAGTAACCAGCAAACTTGATTTACCAAGATCCAAACACCGTGTGGTTTGTTCATGAAGCTTGATGCGGTTACTGTTATTTTAGGAGAGTTCATTGACAGTCATGATTTAGTCAGTTTAATTATAGTTGGTAAAAGGTTTATGTTTAAGGCCAAAAACAGATAAGATAAGATAAGCTGTGACTTCAATGTTTTACTATCCATCCATTTTCTACCGCTTATTCCCTTTCGGGGTCTACTTACGTATAAAATACTACACGGTCTAGCTCCAGCCTATCTTGCCGATTGTATAGTACCATATGTCCTGGCAAGAAATCTGCATTCAAAGGACCCCGGCTTATTAGTGATTCCCAAAGCCCAAAAAAAGTCTGCGGGCTATAGAGCGTTTTCCATTCGGGCTCCAGTACTCTGGAATGCCCTCCCGGTAACAGTTCGAGATGCCACCTCAGTAGAAGCATTTAAGTCTCACCTTAAAACTCATTTATATACTCTAGCCTTTAAATAAACACCCTTTTTAGACCAGTTGATCTGCCGTTTCTTTTCTTTTTCTCCTATGTCCCACTCTCCCTTGTGGAGGGGGTCCGGTCCGATGGCCATGGATGAAGTATTGGCTGTCCAGAGTTGGGACACAGGATGGACCGCTCGTCCAGAGTCGGGACCCAGGATGGACCGCTCGTCCACAGTCGGGACCCAGGATGGATCGTTCGCTTGTGTATCGGCTGGGACATTTCCGCGCTGCTGATCCGCCTCCACTTGGGATGGTTTCCTGCTGGCTCCGCTGTGGACGGGTCTCTCGCTGCTGTGTTGGATCCGCTTTGGACTGGACTCTCGCGGCTGTGTTGGATCCACTATGGATTGAACTTTCACAGTATCATGATCGCTCGACATCCATTGCTTTCGGTCCCCTAGAGGGGGTGGGGTGGGGGGGCACATATGTGGTCCTCTCCAAGGTTCTCATAGTCATCATTGTCACCGACGTCACACTGGGTGTGAGTTTTCCTTGACCTTATGTGGGCCTACCGAGGATGTCGTAGTGGTTTGTGTTGTAGTTTGTGCAGCCCTTTGAGACACAAGTGATTTAGGGCTATATAAATGAACATTAATTGATTGATTGATATTCACTTAGTATTACTTTTTTTTTAAAACATGTATTAAGTGTTTTTTAGCTTTAGAAAGTTATATGGTTAAAACAGTTTATGATGCCAAAAAATATTTTTAGAATGCTTATTTTGAAAATGTAATTTTGTTTACAGATTGCATGCAATGTTCCCTAATTTTGAGTGTACATAAATGAAGGTGTGTGTTGGACAAAATCTGGACTGGACCTCGTTTTAAAAACCCTTTAAACAATCTAATTTAATTGACAACCTGGTCTGGTGAAGACAATGTCCTTATTTTTTACTTAAAATATAAATAAATAAATAAAATTAGATATATAAATAAAAAACATTTTCTTGAATAAAAAATAAAGTAAAATAGATACAAAAAGAGTTTTATAGAAACTAGTAATTAATAAAAATATGTCAACTTAACTGTTAAAGGTTAGTACTATTCGTCATATCGTCGGCCATCCATCGAAACGAGTATGATTGTCCTCCCGTTGGTGGGATTGCCTTCAGGAGAACACCTGTGCGTGAAATCTTTTAAAGTGGTGCACAGACAGCCACCACACTGTCCTTGGCAAAGAAAAGGCCAGGGTCCAATGGCATGGAGACCAAGACAATTGGGGGCCAATCTTTGCTGCAGCCTTCTCCCGCCTTTGTGACTGTTGTGGAGCTTCTATGCAACCACTCCGCCATTGAGGTCTTTTTCGACGAGGGAGACACGCAGACGCCAACGTCACTTCTTCACTGTGGGGAGCTGTATCCGGTGTCGAGGGAAACCCAGGACGACCGGCACCTCCTATTTAGTCGGTTGGTGGAGTGGCCGTGCCAGCAACTTGAGAGATGCAGGTTCGATTCCCGCTTCCGCCATCCTTGTCACTGCCGTTGTGTCCTTGGGCAAGGCACTTTATCCACCTGCTCCCAGTGCCACCCACACTGGTTTAAATGTAACTTCGATATTGGGTTTCACTATGTAAAGCGCTTTGAGTCACTAGGGAAAAGCGCTATATAAATATAATTCACTTCACTTCACTTCACTTCACTAACAGCTGCAGGAGGCTGCCGGAGCTCCGGTCTGTCGGAGGACCGCCTATGGTGCGCCTACCAGCACTTGCTTTTCTCTCAGGGTGTGCTCCCCTAGAGTTTTGTCTTCCCAGACTAACCCACAAGGAAAATTGCGACTGATATTGATATTCCAACTATTATCATAATATTGCGCCAATGTTCAGTTTTTCTTGTAAAATGTTGACTTGCGTAGAGTAAAATAACTACTTTTATTATCACACTGCCAACGTTTTTCTTGTATAATTGTGACCTTTTTTTTTGTAAAATTCCTACTCATTTTTCACAACAAGTTTTTTTTTATACCTGCAATGTTGTAAATACCAATCTTTATATATCTAGAAAGATTGGTCCTAAAGAAGTCTGCATTTTTCGGAGGTCTCAAGAAGGTAACAAATACAAGAAAATGTGTGTGTGTTTGTGTGTACGTGTGTGTATATATATATATATATATATATATATATATATATATATATATATATATATATATATTTTAATAATCATCTGAGTTTTTGTAAGGGACAAATACATACACTAGATATAAACCCCTTTTCCATATAAGTTGGGAAATTGTGTTAGATGTAAATATAAACGGAATACAATGATTTGCAAATCCTTTTCAACCCATATTCAATTGAATGTACTACAAAGACAAGGTATTCGATGTTCAAACTCATAAACTTTATTTTGTTTTGCAAATAATATTCAACTTAGAATTTCATGGCTGCAACACGTGCCAAAGTAGTTGGGAAAGGGCATGTTCACCTTTGTGTTACATCACATTTTCTTTTAACAACACTCAATAAACGTTTGGGAACTGAGGAAACTAATTGTTGAAGCTTTGAAAGTGGAATTCTTTCCCATTCTTGCTTGATATACAGCTGAAGTTGTTTAACAGTCCAGGGTCTTGTTGTCATATTTTACGCTTCATAATGTGCCACATATTTTCGATGAGAGACATGTCTGGACTGCAGGCGGGCCAGGAAAGTACCCGCACTCTTTTACTACGAAGCCACGCTGTTGTAACACGTGGCTTGGCATTGTTTTGCTGTAATAAGCAGGGGCGTCCATGATAACGTTGCTTGGATGAAAACATTTGTTGTTCCAAAACCTGTATGGACCATTCAGCATTAATGGTGCCTTCAAAGATGTGTAAGTTACCCATGCCTTGGGCACTAATACACCCCCATACCATCACAGATGCTGGCGTTTGAACTTTGCGCCTATAACAATCCGGATGGTTATTTTCCTCTTTGTTCCGGAGGAGACCACGTCCACAGATTCCAAATATAATTTGAAATGTGGACTCGTCAGACCTCAAAACACTTTACCACTTTGCATAAGTTCATCTTAGAAGACCTCGGGCCCAGCGCAGCCGACGGCGTTCCTTGGTGTTTTTGATAAATGGCTTTCGCTTTGCATAGTAGAGTTTTAACCTGCACTTACAGATGTAGCGACCAACTGTAGTTACTGACAGTGGTTTTATGAAGTGTTCCTGAGTCCATGTGGTGATATCATTTACACACTGATGTCGGTTTTTGATGCAGTACCGCCTGAGGGATCAAAGGTCCGTAATATCATCGCTTACGTGCAGTGATTTCTCCAGATTCTCTGAACCTTTTGACGATTTTACGGACCGTAGATGGTAAATTCCCTAAATTCCTTGCAATAGCTCTTTGAGAAATGTTGTTCTAAAACTGCTTGACAATTTGCTTAGAATTTGGTGACCCTCGCCCCATCCTTGTTTGTGAATTACTTAGCATTTCATGGATGCTGCTTTTATACCCAATAATGGCACCCACCTGTTCCCAATCAGCCTGCACACCTGTGGGATGTTCCAAATAAGAGTTTGATGAGCATTCCTTAACTTGATCATTATTTATTGCCACCTTTCCCAACGTCTTTGTCACGTGTTGCTGGCATCAAATTCTAAAGTTAATGATTATTTGCAAAAAAAAAAATGTTTATTAGTTTTAACATCAAATATGTTGTCTTTGTAGCATATTCAACTGAATATGGGTTGACAATGATTTACAAATCATTGTATTCTGTTTATATTTACATCTAACACAATTTCCCAACTCATATGGAAACGGGGTTTGTAGAAAAAAGGTATCTAAACTTAAAAAAATAATAACAAAGGAAGTATGATTTCATTTTAATGTATTAATAATATGAATAATAATAACAAAATGTATTAATACAAATATTAAAGGTAATCATAGATAAAAATGCTTGTGGGAGTACACATATTTTTATTTACCTTTCAAGTAGACTAATAATGTGTTCTTTACCATGGATAAGTGTCATGAATGTGTTTCTAAATAAATTATCCACTTCAACCATCTCTCTTTAATAGGTCTTCCCTCAGATGTGGTATATGAGTAATTTTTTCCTTTTTCCATATTTCTTTGATAATGTCCAGCCATAGTTTCTGAGTAGGAGGTTATGTCCGTACTACTGAAATTATGTGTCCAATATATATAGACAAAAGATATATTTTAATGATTTATATTCTATGTATAATAAACAAATATCAGTAAAAAAAAAAAATACTATTGGGCACCAAAAAGCATCAATTGAATTTGTCCTAATCAGCCCTTTGAGTCAAATTATAAAATGACAATGTGTTTAATATTTTTATTTTGGACCATCAAAATGTTGACACACACGCGTATCACACTCACCTGTTCATCATCTGTCTTTGCACCGATCCTGTTGCCCTGTGTGGAACTGTCGTTCTTCTGAAACATGCTAAAAAAACTAAGATCGTATTCGCAAAACGGTGATGAGTGATGATGAATCACATTGCGTGTGCTAAATAATTATATTTGCATCCTCTCCTCCCAGTATGGTGGCCGTTTTTAAGATCAGTATACATTTTGCATATTAATGAAGAGAGAGACGCAGAATGGATTGCACACGGTATAGCTTGGTTGGTAGAGTGGCCGTGCCAGCAACTTTATGGTTCCAGGTTTGATCCCCACTTCCGTCGTCCTAGTCACTGCCGTTGTGTCCTTGGGCAAGACACTTTACCCACCTGCTCCCAGTGCCACACACACTGGTTTTAATGTAACTTAGATATTGGGTTTCACTATGTAAAAGCGATTCGAGTAACTAGAGAAAAGTACTATAAAAATATAATTCACTTCACTTCACACCTTATTCCGTTTATTTAACAGACGCAATCCACTTTGCACAAGTTAAATGTATTAGCTTTGTGTGTGCTATCAGGTTTGCACGTGTTTTAGTACATACAAACCTTGAGTTTATCAGGCCCTTGATGTTTGACCCAACTCCAAAATTGCGGTGACAAACAGATTTAAGTGGCTTGTTACACATGCTCACAGGTTTGACTCTTTGTCACAGTGCTAAAAACAAGCTGAAGTACAGTTAGAAAGCTTAAAATTGGTTGTGTTTGGGAATGGAAAGACAGTTGTGCATTGTGACAAATGTGATGTTGCTTTTTGCACATGCAAATTAGTTTAGTCTCACCACGTACTTTGTAAATGCTTAAATCAAGCTGAAGTACATTGGCCCTGAAGTGGCGAAAAGGCCCAGTCCAATTAAATGGCATGTTGCATATGATTTACTAAGACTGCAATGGAGTGGTGCAGACCACCTTATTTAAAAATACGTATTTAAAAAACGTTGCGCAATGTGACAAACAAATTTAAGTGGATTATTACCCATGCTGATAGTTTTCACTCACTTCGGCAATGCTAAAAGCAAGCTGTGGTAGAGTTGCTGTAAAAAGGTCAAAAAGGTTCAATAATGGGTTGAGTGTGTGAATAGGAGGACATTTGCTCGACGTGACAAAAATAATGTTGCTTTTTTCACATACTGAACAGATTTGTCTCACCTCCAAAATACTAAAAACAAACATATATTGACCTCAAAGAGGAGGAAAGGTCCAGTACAGTTATGGACAAACAAAGTCATTTGGCTTGTGTCACACATAGAATTCGTAATTGTTTTGACTCACTTCCAAAATGCTAATTACAGCGGTTGCAAAGAATCAAAAAGCTCAATAGTTGATGTCTTATGTAAACAGTTTAAAAAAAAACACACGATTATTCAGATTCGCTCTCCTATTTTTCATTTTCAGAGTGCGTTCACACAAGCAAGAGAAAGAGATGCTGTACTCAACCAGCGTTGCAGTGCAATAAGCACAATACAAATTTGATAGAAAAAATAGATATTATTTGGATAAAAAAGAAAATACATTTTTAAAATAGCACATATAAGAATTAGTCCATTTCGATGGGAGTCAGTGGGGGGTAGTGTTGTCTCGATACCAATATTTTGGTACCGGTGCCGGTACCAAAATGTATTTCAATACTTTTCGATACTTTTGTAAATAAAGGGGACCACAAAAAATGGCGTTATTGGCTTTATTTTAACAAAAAAAATTTAGGGTATATTAAACATATGTTTCTTGTTGCAATCAAAGAATAATTTTGGCCTTAGATAAAATAGTGAACATCAGAATCAGAATCTGAAATACTTTATTAATCCCCGAGGGGAAATTACAATTTTCAGCACAACCCCATTCAAGATCAGACTAACATTACAGGGAGACAGGATCGCTAACGGGTCTGCCGACTTCCGGCGCCCCTCACAAAAAAGGTGAGATACGGTCAGAATCGGTCTATGCCTGGGCACTGGAGAGCGGGTCCAGACTGAGGCCAAGGGAAAAAACAACTCATAACCATAGCACACATCCCTCATACATTTGTGTAAGAGGAAAATATCAAACATCGAAGAACACAAAGAACATACAAGACAAGTAGTAAGTAAGCAAACAAATGCTCCTAATTGGTCTACTGACATATGCAGTAACATATTGTGTCATTTCTCATTCTATTATTTTGTCAAAATTATAAAGGACAAGTTGTAAAAATTTATTATAAATTCACTTGTTGATTTACCGTTAATATCTGCTTATTTTCCGTTAAAACATGTTCTATTTACACTTCTGTTAAAATGTAATAAAAACGTTTTCTTCTTCTGTTTGGATATTTTACATTAGTTTTGGATGATACCACAAATGTAGGTATCGATCCGATACCAAGTAGTTACATGATTATACACTGGTCATTATTTAAGTTCTCGTGTGTCCAGGGACATATTTCCTAAGTTTATGAACATAATATAAAAAAATTTTTTAAAAAGAAGAAAGATTTTGTGATTAAAAAATATTGATGTTATCGTAGTCGTATCGACTAGATACGCTTTTTGTACTTGATATCATTACAGTGGATGTCAGGTGTAGATCCACCCATGGCATTTGTTTACATTGTGACTCTGGTGAGCTATTGTGTCCTCCAAAGGTGTGTAGTGAAGCATGTTTAGCTATTCCTCGTCCTGCAGGGATGATACCTATAAAAACTCACTTTATTTGTCGCCAAGGATTAGTGATTTAGGAGAAGTTAAAACACTGCAGATTGTAAATGGACATTAGCCGCTAGCTAGCTAGCCATGTCTTAAAGCACCTCTTTCTGAGGGCGTTTTAGTGTGATAGCTTCACCTTTATTGTTAGTTTTTGAGCCAAAATGCGTCCGTTCTCCATTTTCTGTCTATACACCTTGTCTGCTTGTAACTACTCCGTGATTGTGTGCTGCCGAACATGCCCCTCTGCTCATAAAGCCAGACGATGACGCGCCGTCATGTTTGTAAAATAAGAATATGGCGAACCGGTACCTTTCTAACAGAGTACTAGTACCGGTATACTGTACAACCCTAGTGGGGGGTATTTTTCGGGAGGGGAAACAGGTAATCCATCATCCAGCCATGTTTGCACGATCTGCAGGCAGTGACAAGCACTTCATGTTCTGACAATGAATGCATTCATTATGTTTACGAGGCATGCCAACCAGTTGTTCTGCACTACAGGTTGTACTCTTATTGTTGTTGCTTTGGGAACAAACCCTCCTTAACACTGAAATGAGTACTACGTATTGAATGTGTGTCATAGTCAGGGTATTACTCAATTTTCAGGCTAGTGGTACGGTACATGGCCAGGTATTTTTGTTTTGTTTTTGTTGTTATTTAATTTTTCATGATCATCTTTGTTGTAATGGGTATGGAATAGGATATTTGCACACGTGGGACCAATTTATTTCAAAGGACTGTCATAATAATCACATACGTGTGTTGGATTGGATTGGAGTAAAATACATTATGATTTTTTTTACATTATGTAAAAAGTAGTTTTGATCAAATAAATAATGTACATTTAAATAAAACCTTTGAGAAACATGTTCCTGTATGTCATTCTGACAATAAAATCGGATGTATGTCCAAATTTTGGGCTCTTTTATTAAAATAAATTTTAATTTTGCAAGCGAGTAATAACCTGTGATTATGAACTGCATGAATGAATCGTCCATATTCAAAAGTGTGCTTAGTATGAATAACAAAAAAACAATGATGAATCAGTTATTTACCTTGTCAAGACTATAATGACCTAATTCCAAATATTCCACTTTGCAACTCGTTTTTTCTTTGTAAAACATAGCACATATTGTGTTTTTCCCCATTTAAAAAAATTAAGAGTAGTTATGACAAAAATCCTATGTATGTACATTTATACTATACATATACATGTGTATATATATATATATATATATATATATATATATATATGGTTGGGTTGAAATTCTACTGATTTTGCATTAAATCAGGTTGTTTTAGCTAATAATCATGCCGCAAGATCTAGCATGTTGCATTCAATGTTTATTCCTGTTAATTCCCATGGAAAATTTCCAACTTTGAATAGTCCCGGAATTTTGCAAGTCTAACTACAACTCACATAGCTGCTGTGCAGCATTGTTTACTGCCATCGCTTCAGATGGCGAGGCCTTTACCCTCTCCTCCACAAGGGTGTTTAAAAAGAAAAAAAGACACTTTTGTGCATTGTACAGAATAAGGTAAATAGGAGATGTTTGTTAGAGCTGTCAGAAAAAGGGTGTAGTACACACCAAAGTAAAGCAATAGATTGCAGGAATGTATTGTCTCATACTCGTCGTGCGGAGCCAAACCAATCAGAGGCACAACAGTGCCAGTGAAACCTGTCTGGGTGTAGTGTGAGACTAAGTTTGTGTGATGAATAATTTTTTGGTGTGTGTGTATGTGCTAATTAGAGAGGATGTTACCGGTATAAGAGGAGGCTTTGCTTTCTCTTGGAAGTATCACGCGTTGTTGGAGAGTCAGAGAAGATCTCGCTGCACCTCACACATTTACTGTGAGTATTGGATCCTTTTCTTTTCTATCTATGATAGTTGTCTATTAATCTATCCATTCATAACTTTAACTGTGTCGTTAACCGTCACACAACATTTCAATATTTGCACCTTAATTGATTGATTGATTGAAACTTTTATTAGTAGATTGCACAGTTCAGTACATATTCCGTACAATTGACCACTAAATGGTAACACCCGAATAGGTTTTTCAACTTGTTTGAGGGGTCCACGTTAATCAATTCGCTTAAGGTTATTGGTTCTCTCTCCTATTAATAGCAACAGATCAATAACCCCCTTCCAGCAGCCATGAGGGGCGTAATGGAATCCATGGAGTCATTGATAGATCTCTTCAATGAGTACGCTGGCGATGACGACTGTTTGAGCATAGAGGAGTTGCAGAAACTGGTGGATGAGGGTCTCAAGGAGTCTGACCTTGAGGTGAGTGACAAAGAATAAAAATGAAAAAAAATCACATTGTCCATGTAGAACGCAAGTGCAGGTCGTTCCGTACAATTGTCATTGGCTTTAAAGTGTCATGTTTCACAGGACAAACTGGAGATTACCGAGGTCAGTGAGGTCTTTGGTCAACTGGACAAGAACGAAGACAACAAGCTCAACTTCCAGGAGTTCATCAGATGCATCGGCATGCTGGCTACAAAGTCCCGCAAAAAGCGTGGAGGCAGGGGAGGCAAATGGGGCAAAGGGGGTGGAGGGGGCGGAGGGGGAAAGGGTGGCAGAGGGGGAAAGGGTGGCAGAGGGGGAAAGGGGGGGAGAAAAGGAAATGATGATGATGATGATGAATGATCTGTCTTCTGATTTCTCCCAAACTGTCATATGTGGATCCTCCATGGACATGTACTCATGCCACTTTGCTTCGCTATGCAACCTTGGCATGACGGAAATTATATTGAGTTTTTTTTTATGAATAAACCAATGAGAACTTAAGTGTAATCCTGTCTCTTTATTTACCATTCGACTGAAAAAAGACTTTGATCGGCAAAACGCCACTGCCGAAACAAGACACATGGTCTGCATGTTTACCCTTTCCTACCTTTTTTAAAATATATGGCGACCTATCAGTCTGCATTGCATGTCTGCTTTTGGACGGTTGAACTGAAAATCAACCTTGTTGTATTTCTTTGAGTACATTTACAATTGAGCTCTTCTATTCCAGTCTATATGATATAATCCAATCTCATTTCACGTCATGTTTATCATGACAAAGGGGTTTTCGCAATTTACTGCGAGGATTGTTCTCCCGGGATGCAAAAAGACTTTTCCGGACCAGGGTAGCAGGTAGGAACATATTAGATTCCAAAAACTCAAAAGGGTACAAAAAAACTGAAAACAACCCGAAGGCGCACGCGGAAGCTAAGGCAAAAAACTTAGGACATAAAACATGAAACTAAAGACATGAAAACCTCCCTAAACAGTGGCTTGAAACAAAATAGCATGAACTATGGAATCACATGAATACAAGCATGAAACTATGGCATGAAAAGAGCTTGAAACTATGGTATGAACAGAGCAATGTCACCAGCCTGACTAACTGGCAACAGCAGGCTTAAATAATAGTCTCTTGATTAGAGACAGGTGTGACCCGAACACAAGAGGCAGGTAAAAATTTTAAGTCGTCATGGAAACTAAAACAAACCAGGGTGCACAAAAACAGGAACTAATGGAGTCTTAAACTAACAGGAAATAACAAAAAACATGATCCAGACCACAGATCATGACAATGCTATGTAATTTCACCCATCCATCCATCCATCCATCTTCCTACCGCTTGACCCTTTCATACGGTATTTTTTAGGTCATGTGGTACAAGATTATTCTAATAAAAAATATCATGATCGCAACTCATCTTAGGCCTTAAAGCAGGGGTGTCAAACTCATTTTAGCACAAATGGAGGAAAATCTATTCCCAAGTGGGCCCGACTGCTAAAATGTTGGCACGATAACCTAAAAAAAAAAGACAACCTCAGATTGTTTTCTTTTTAAAAAAATAAAACAAGCACATTCTGAAAATGTACAAATCATAATGGGTTTTTTTACACTTACATGTTGCGGTTCTATCTTAATTCTTTGTTTTTATACAGTATAGGCCGCCAAACGTTTGGACACACCTCCTCATTCAATGTTTTTTCTTTATTTTCAGGACTATTTAGATCATGGGTGTCAAACTCTAGCCCGCGGGCCAAATTTGGCCCGCCAGGTAATTTCATTTGGCCCTTGAGGCAATATCAAATAAACATTCGACCTGGCCCACCGGTATTATACAGTGGCTGTGCCGCTGTAACATCGCATTCATCGCTAATATTCATACTTGCCAACCCTCCCGATTTTCCCGGGAGACTTCCGAAGTTAAGTGCCCCTCCCAAAAATCTCCCTGGGCAACCATTCTCCCGAATATCTCCCGATTTCCACCCGGCCAACAATATTGGGGGCCGTGCCTTAAAGGCACTGCCTTTAACGTTCTCTAAAACCTGTCGTCACGTCCACTTATCCTCCATACAAACAGCTTCAAAATGTAAGCGGCGTATACACACTCATAAGTGAATGCCACGCATACTTGGTCAACAGCCATACAGGTGACACTTGAGGGTGGCCGTATAAACAACTTTAACACTGTTACAAATATGTGCCACACTGTGAAGCCACACCAAACAAGAATGACAAACACATTTCGGGAGAACATCCGTACCGTAACGCAACAGAACAAATACCCAGAACCCCTTGCAGCAGTAACTCTTCCGGGACACTGCAATACACACTACCACCTAAAAGGTTAATTTGCTCAACCTTGGCCCGCTGCTTTCTTCAGTTTTAAATTTTGGCCCACACTGTATTTGAGTTTGACGCCCCTAATTTAGATTGTAGATTGTCACTGAAGGCATCCAAACTATGAATGAATACACGTGGAGTTATGTACTTAACAAAAAAGAGGTGAAGTAACTGAAAACATGTTTTGTATTCTAGTTTCTTCAAAATAGCCACCCTTTGCTCTGATTACTGCTTTGCACACTCTTGGCATTCTCTCTATAAGCTTCAAGCACACCTGTGATGTGAAAACTATTTCAGGTGACTACCTTTTGAAAACTCATGAAGAGAATGCCAAGAGCATGTGAAAAATTAATCAGGGCAGAGGGTGGCAATTTTGAAGAAACTTGAATACAAAACGAATTTTCAGTTATTTCACCTTTTTTTTGTTAAGTACATAATTTCACATGTGTTCACTTATAGTTTTGATGCCTTCAGTGACAACCTGCAATGTAAATAGTCCTGAAATTAAAAAAAATGCATTGAATGAGAAGGTGCGTCCAAACTTTTGCCCCGTACTCTACATTCTGGATAACTGACGTGATAACAAACTATAAATTATAATGCTCCCATTGGTGTTATTTTTAATCAATCAGAAGATGAAATGCATAACAATATAGAAACAAAGACCTTATCAGTGGCCTGGTGGTTAGAGTGTCCGCCCTGAAATGGGTAAGTCCTGAGTTCAAACCCCTGAGTCATACCAAAGACTATGCAAATAGGACCCATTCTTTCACTGCTTGGCACTCAAGTGTCTTTGATCATTTGAAAAGAACCGGTCCTTTACTATAGACGGTCATAACTACACAATGCCAATGGGTCTTTTGTTAATCAGGCTCTTTTAATCCAGAGCAGTGGATTTTGTTTGGCCTCTTGTCTGTGTTTACGTCAAAGCCACATGTGATAGGTATGTGACGTATTAACAATTCTATTGAGACTTCCCCCTCCCAATAATCCTATATGTCTCCCACCCTTGCAGCAACATTGCAGTGTTGCAAGACAACCGCGAGGATACAAGTCAGGAGTTGTTCTCTTTTTGTATTACTTTGTCCTTTGATCTTTACATTTTGTCTTTTTATTGCACTATGTTTTATGTCCTTGTGTGTTCTGTGTTCAGTGTGAGTGAATTACATGTTGACTTAGGAACACGCCTAGTTTTTTGGGAGGGGTCTATTAGGCTGCCAGCCCATATCAGAAACTGTGACACCTGTTCAACATTTAAAACTGCACTGAAACAGTGGTTGAAAACTAATCAGACATGCACGCACAATTAGATTATTCCAGACTCTTCTTGGGTTCCAAATGTTGATAATTTTTGGATTTTATTTGTTGCCATTATTTCTAGAATTATTTTCACTACCATATGTTTATGTTTATTATAGTATAACTTAAATGCAAAGAGGTGTCGACTTGTCCAGGGTGTACACCGTCTTCCATCTGAGATGGACACCCCCGCAACCCCAAAGGGAATAAGCGGGAGAAAATGGATGGGTGGAAGTATAATTTAAATCTTATTTTTACATATATTTTAAAATATGTTACTTTTTAGATATTTTTTTTAGTTATTCTCCAGTGTGGATGTCTCAAAGGTGGCTTTTTTTTAAAAGTTGTGTTGAATATATTCCTTGCCTGAGGCACAGAACGAACAACAAAACCAGTCTGGGTGGAGTACCTGTCGAAGCAGTGTCTGGTATTAAAAGATCATGTTAACGTGTCTGTACAATGTACCTTGGTTTGTACTGTCAATCTCTTCCAAATGGTCGGACGAAGACTGAATCATCCATAAACCGAAGCAATTTTTCCAAATAGGAAATAATGTAAATTCAATCCAAAACATTAACCAACAACACATGCAATAATAGTACAAGTTTTTCATGCAATGTATCTTAGTTATAAGTAAATGGATTATTGATAGCATATGGGGATAAAACGGGATTAAAAAGGATAACAGAGGATTATTTTAAGCGAAAATTAATTCAGCTCGAGCCGAGGTAATAAACTTGAAAAGCACATTTTATTTATTTGAAGATGAATTAAAATACAATTAATTAAATTAATAAAATTAGAGTGTAACTTTTTCAAGGAACTCAAACAGGTTGCATAATTTTGTATCAAACTGTTGCAATTTAATATGTATCCTGTTGAAATTGTATTGTACTCCATGTATTTAAATAGGATTATATCGGCTCAACACACCCCTAATAAATGGACATTTAACGTCATCGTTACCTTCCCATTGAAGACTCTCGCTGAAAAATATAATTGCTGGATAGAAAATACTGTATGAGCCTGACCTACAGTGCTAAGATCCAAATAACACGTGTTAAATAGCGGGTAGAAACGATATAGTTGCGTGTGCTATTAGTGGCCGTATTGCATGTGGTCTACTGAGACCGTGTGTACAATTAACAAGTCAAAAAGTGATGCAGGCCGCTTTGTTTAAATGAGGATTTTGAGTGTACTACCAGCATTATGTGGCCATGAAGACACTCATTTACGTCAATACGCAGCAAACATTTATAATCTGTGACTCCTTTTCTGCAATTTAGAATCGATATCTAGACGACAAACGATTTTAAGCATGCTGACGGTGCGTTGTGCAGAAGGTTGGTGGACCATCACAACACCACAGTGCATTCTTGTATTTGAAAATTATCCAAGCACAAGAAAATGCAGACTGCAAAATATGTTTTTTCATGTAAGAAATATATCATAATCATTTTCCTAAATGTAAAAACAAAAGCATTAAAAAAAAACACCAGCAGACACCAAAACCTCAACTTTAATCAGCCCCTTGAGTCATTCAGCAGCCATATGATTTTGCTGAATTGATGATACATCCTTTTTAAAATAAATATCCGAACGTCTATACACACACACACACACACACACACACACACACACACACACACACGCACACACGCGCACACACGCACACACACACACACGCGCGCACACACACACACACACACACACACACACACACACACACACGCAGACGTAAGATGGAGAGGTGTGTGCGTAACTGTCAGTTTGCAAGTACATTTCAGACGTGCTAAATAAAGATGCAACAGCGCCCATAGAACAGTTTCAGACTTGATGAATTGCACTCTGTGTTCTCCTCCTGTATTTATTGGCAGGCATAAAAAAGTCATAAATAGTAACAATAATTATCGACATCGATCAAAATAAAAAACGTACATCGTGAATTAATGTCTTCTATCCCACTTTCTCCAAAGCTAAGCAGCTATGGGCCGCCTGGACGAGATCATCGTAAAGTTGTCAGAACTCTTTGAGGCGTACGCCAACGATGAGGCCGCCAAGAAAAAAAGTTTGGACAAGGATGAGTTACAAGCCATGCTGAAGAATGAGGTGGACATCGAAAAGTTTGACGTGCGCCAACGCCACAAGCAGACTCACAACACAGGTCAACATCGCCATTGCTGACATTGTGTAACTTGTTTTTGGTTTGGCTTGGACAGGGGATCATCACTATGGAGACGATCGAGGAGATCTTTGACAAGATGGACAAGAACGGCGACGATGAGCTCCAACTCAATGAGTTCTGCAGAACTATGTGCAAGCTTGCAGTCATCTACTACCGCAAGAAGAACAAGGGGGCGAAGAAATAACAGGATGTTGGTGATCCTTGCAGATAATAAGCACAGTGAATAAAAACAACAATTGATTCTGTCTCTTTATTGCATTTATAATATCATTCCCACTGGGGAAGGACTGCTAATGATTGTCCACAAAACCAACTGCTGTGTCAGTCATCAGGGGATTTGAATCAAAGGAAGGTTACATTTGAAAAATGTTTATTTCATATATTAAAATTCTTAACCTCAACTTTGACATGGCATAAAAATATCAAAGATTTATATCAACCAATACAAAACACTTACATCATGATACAGTTTTCATCTATTTCACCCAGACCAACCCACGCCAACAGTAGAAAGGGGATTCATATGGCCCTCATTCTTCTTGGTTTACCTGACACATGAAACATGATATATTGTGCACAATCCACTTCAGCCACCAGAAGGCAGTAGTGTTTTGAATATCTTGAAATGGGTTTTGTGGCAATTCCAAGTTTAACCACAGCGTCCGTTGCTATGCACAGTGCCGCTTTCCATCATTTTCAGCAGACTGCAGTGCAAAACGATTAACCTCTCATGCGAGATCTACAAACCCCGTTTCCATACGAGTTGGGAAATTGTGTTAGATGTAAATATAAACGGAATACAATCATTTGCAAATCCTTTTCAACCCATATTCAATAGAATGCACTATAAAGACAACATATTTGATGTTCAAATTCAAAAGCGTTATTTTTTTTTTGCAAATAATAATCAACTTCAAATTTCATGGCTGCAACATGTGCCAAAGTAGTTGGGAAAGGGCATGTTCACCACTGTGTTACATCATCTTTTCTTTCAACTACACTCAATAAACGTTTGGGAACTGAGGAAACTAATTGTTCAAGCTTTGAAAGTGGAATTCTTTACCATTCTTGTTTTATGTAGAGCTTCAGTCGTTCAACAGTCCGGGGTCTACGCTGTTGTATTTTACGCTTCATAATGCGCCACACATTTTCCATGGGAGACAGTTCTGGACTGCAGGTGGGCCAGGAAAGTACCCGCACGCTTTTACCACGAAACCACGCTGTTGTAACACGTGGCTTGGCATTGTCTTGCTGAAATAAGCAGGGGCGTCCATGATAACGTTGCTTGGATGACAACATATGTTGCTCCAAAACCTGTTTGGACCATTCAGCATTAATGGTGCCTTCACAGATGTGTAAGTTACCCATGCCTTGGGCACTAATACACCCCCATACCATCACAGATGCTGGCTTTTGAACTTTGCGCCTAAAACAACCCGGATGGTTATTTTCCTCTTTGTTCCGGAGGAGACCACGTCCACAGTTTCCAAATATAATTTGAAATGTGGACTCGTCAGACCACAGAACACCTTTCCACTTTGCATCAGTCCATCTTAGATGAGCTCGGGCCCAGCGAAGCCAGCGGCGTTCCTTGGTGTTGTTAATAAATGGGGTTTGCTTTGCATAGTAGAGTTTTAACTTGCACTTACAGGTGTAGCGACCAAATGTAGTTACTGACAGTGGTTTTATGAAGTATTCCTGAGCCCATGTGGTGATATCCTTTACACACTGATGTCGGTTTTTGATGCAGTACTGCCTGAGGGATTAAAAGTCCGTAATATCATTGCTTACGTGCAGTGATTTCTCCAGATTCTCTGAACCTTTTGATGATTTTACGGTACGTAAATGGTAAAATCCCTAAACTCCTTGCAATAGCTTGTTGAGAAGTGTTGTTCTAAAACTGTTCGACAATTTACTTACAAATTGGTGACGCTCACCCTATCCTTGTTTGTGAATTACTTAGCATTTCATGGAAGCTGCTTTTATACCCAATCATGGCACCCACCTGTTCCCAATAATCCTGCACACCTATGAGATGTTCCAAATAAGTGTTTGATGAGCATTCCTCAACTTTATCAGTATTTATTGCCACCTTTCCCAACTTCTTTGTCACGTGTAGCTGGCATCAAATTCTAAAGTTAATGATTATTTGCAAAAAAAAAAAGTTTATCAGTTTGAACATCCAATTTGTTGTCTTTGTAGCATATTCAACTGAATATGGGTTGAAAATGTTCCGCAAATCATTATATTCCGTTTGTATTTACATTTAACACAATTTCCCAACTCATATGGACACGGGGTTTGTACCCAGGAATGGGACCATATGGTTGCCTTTGCTACTGCAAAAAAAAATGGTTATTTTCAGATTATATTAAGGATCTTCTCCGGCCATAACATGAGGTAATTAACCTGCAACTAATGAGATGAGGTGGCGACTTGTCCAGGGTGTAGCTGAAATAGGCTCCAGCGTCCCCCGCAACCCCGAAGGGAATAAGCAGTAGAAAATGAATGGATGAATAATTAGATTTTTTAAAATGGCGGCGGAAAAAAAAGAACCCCGCCTATTACATTAATGATAATATTATATGTTTCGGTGTATGTCTGGACCCCGGTACGCAGAGACGTTCGCCAAGTGCAGAAAATAAGTCATTTTAATGGGGGGGAAACGCAGAATATGCTGCGTGGTAGTGCAAAAAGAGCAAGCATGCGTGTGTATAAAGCACAAAGCAAGCAAGGCAAAATTATCCTGGTGGCCAATCAGGTACAGGTGAGGGAGCCAGTGCTCAAACCTCAAAAAAAGAGAGGCACCCAGGAAATGGAACGAAAAATAAGAGCCCTGGACAGTAAAAATACAAACAACTAATGTTAACTTTCATGTTTAAACAAGATAAATGCTTTTGTTTGATATTGTTCTTATTTAACAACAAACGATCTATCATACTGTAACCTAGCCAAATCGGTGTCATTTGCATCCCCCACAAATAAAACGTACAAATGCAGTTTAATTAATCGGATTTTTTATGTATTTAATTATTTTTGGACCTCATTGCATATTTAGTCAATACAATTTAAAAAAGTAGATGAGGGAAAGTTTGTTGACTCATTTTGGTTTCTGTACATTTAATTACATTTCAGAGAGTGAGAGGTTAAAATTTCAGCACAGCCCTGGGATTCTTTGGGCACCTCATGATTCAATTCGATTGCCAGTCTTGGCTTGATGATTTGATTCTCTTCAACATAATATATTTGGTATATTACTTACAGTACAACATTTTTTTCACTGTTGCACTGCTGTTCATACTGGTATGCATGTATTTATCATCAATATGTTATGTCATATTCTATTCTATAGTCACAATATTTGTTTTAAGCTTTTAAACCCAAAAAGGTTCCTAAATAAATGTGCATATATATATATATATATATATATATATATATATATATATATATATATATCATTTTTAAGAATGAATACAAATGTAAAAAAGTAATAATACTTTTAAATATACATTTATTTTTTTTAAATGTATTTATTTTTATTGCTCTTTGAAAAAATCTCATATATATATACATATATATATATATATATATATATATATATATATATATATATATATATATATATATATATATATATATGTATGTATATATATATGTATATATTAGGGGTGGGCAAATTAATGCGTTAATTATGAGTAAACTCATCAATCTATTAACGCCGACAATTATTTTATCGCACATTTGCGTATGTTGTTTACATCCTTTTATTTTGTTAACGCCTTTTCTTAACAAGATGGCGTTGCCCGGCGTCGAGGGGCTCTTGGTAAAGATGGAACATTTGGCAAAAATACCGGACAATTCTGCAAATTTCATGGCTGGCTTACAGCGTGGTCACTCCGGGATCACTTACAACCGCCAGACAATTCTGAATGTGGATAGATCGGGCCGTTTTGGACTGAATGACGCGTGCTTGCTAGACCGGCTAGCTAGCATGGGAATACTTTGCCGGCTACATCCAGCGGCCTGTGAAGCAGCGGAGTATATGTGTTGTCTGTCTATTTATGAATAATGCAGACGAGGAGTGTTGGCTGAGTTCTTAATGTTTACTTTCAGAGCGTGCATATCACAACATAGAAGATGCCGTCATGGCGACACAACCTATACCGGGCTACCGCGCATGCTCGTCACTCCTGTTGCATGCTGGGTAGGGTAGTTCTTTTATTCACTGGCTCATAACATCAAACAATCGGAAAATTCCCATCAAATCAATTCCTAGATATGGTCATAATTATTTTAAGTGAACTACGCAGAATAAACACAACATTATTAATATTGCTAGTACGGATAATTTGATCAAAAATTCCCTAAAACAGCCCACTACCTATAATATAAGTTTTTTTAAACATAAGATCCCTGATAAAAAAAATGTTTCTGCGGTTACCTCAGAAATTGCCTGTTCAGATGTTATGATTGTGGCTCAGAGATTTGTAAGTAGATTATATTTATTTTCCATAACAAACAGGATAACTTAAATACCCTGGCAGTGGTAGTGCTTAAATGTTTGTATTTACATTTCTTGAGTTGATTTTCATAAAATATGCTATTTAACTGCTACTGTTTAACAAGGACTGATTTAAATTGTGTTTGCACAACAAATGTTTTGGCGCTTTTGTTCATGTGGGAGAATATTCCAATAAAGGTGCACTACACACTACTTTTGTATTCATTATTGGGCTTTGCGTATACAATGCAGTTAATCGCGCTTAATAGTGCGATTAACTTCGATTAA